>NC_056476.1:953897-1001397 GCF_008729295.1 Plectropomus leopardus | reverse complement strand
AAAAGATGAGCAGCCCCTCTCACAAAAAAAATTAAAAAAGGAAATTACCTGAAAAAATACTCAATGATAATGGAAATTAATTTCTTTCCAAAACATGAAAAGAACACAATGTACAACTCAGGAAATGACCTAAACACTTGCTACAAAAAAATGTACAAAAAAAAAGCAACCCCTCTCTAAAAAAAAAATTAACAAAGGAAATTACTTGAAAAATACTCAATAATAACAAAAAATCTTTATTTTTAAATAAACATTCATGATAAATTTAAATATAGTTTTTTTTTTTAATTAAAAAATTAAAAAGAATTCTCCAAATCTCTACATGTATTACCAAGTTAGTAATTAATTTGCTCAGTGTTTGAAGGTTTTAATACTTGTTCAGGCGACACAGCACAATAAAAGTAATGCAGATCCAGGTTTCAAAGGGTTAAGGATGAGGAGTTGACTACAGATTACAAATTACTTCAGATTTTTTATCAGAAATATAATGATGTAATTCCTTTTCAAGGCACCTAATGCCGGCCGTATGTCACTCAAATTTTCAGGCCACGTCACCATCGCAGGAAAATTCCAACGTCCAATGTCAAAATAAAATTAAAAGAAGAGGAGCGTCTGTATTTATAACAGTTTTTTTTAAAAAAAAAAAAACCACACCTTCGGGATTTCTAAATACGTTTTCATACCGTGATACTGCCAAAGTCTACTAAGCAGTATGACTTCAGGCCATCGTAAGACGATCAAAAACTCTTTTGGACAAACTGAAAAGTCTTCAACTTCACCAAAAAACATCCAGTAGATTTATTCTGATGTTGCACCACAGAAGAAGACGCAGCCTTCCCATCATGCTCGAATAGAGTAAACAAGCTGATTCCAGTACAAACGTTTACCGGTCTGTAATTTAGGAGTTTTACATGAACAGATCACCCGCAGTGATCGGCGAACAGACTTCCTGCTCGCTGTTTGTTTTTTTTGTCAGTATTTCTGCAGAGATGATCCAAACTCATCTCATGAATAAAATATTAAATGTTTTTGAGCTCCAACAGAAGCTCCCTAATTTCCAGCTGATGTTTCCATTTTCTGTCCTAAAAAAAAAAAAAGAAAAAAAAGTGCTTTCCGTGTAAGATTAAGATTCAGGATTTAACGCTGTAGCAGGAAAAAAAAACAACAAAAAATGTAAATGTGTGTTTGGCTCGGTGCCTGGGCTCTTTAACATATGTACAGTATCACCGTCTCTGCTGAGTGGAAACCTTTTATCTCCCAAAAGTTCTCAGGAATTTAAAGAAGCGGCTTGTTTTTATAATTAAGTTTGATCATTTTAAACCAGAGAGAAAAAAAAACGGATAACAGGAATATTTCTACATGTGTGGTGTATGCATGCCATAATGCGGGGGGGTGCAAAGGTGTGTGTGGCAGGTTGAAGGTGGTGTGTAAAAGTGTGTGTGTGTGAGGTCAGTGTGGTGAGGGGGATCGGGGGTGGGGGTGACGCTCTGAGCTCTGTAGTGGAACAAATTGAAAGCCAAGCTAGTATCAATCACTGTGAAGCCATACTTAATTGTCCCGGACACACACACACACACACACACACACACACACACACACACACACACACACACACACACACACACACAGAGAAAGAAAAAAGCTGTTTGGTAATGAATTCTTTAACATTGTTCGTCAGTGGACGAGGAGCAGAGCAGAAATCTGAGAGATGAGGACAAACGATCAGTTTACTGAAGAAACAGACGAGAAAGATAGAAAACAACAGAAGAGAGAAAAAACAAGAGGAGAGCAAATTGAGGCTTCGACTGGGCACATTTTCTTTTTTCTGGTCTTTACTGCAAACAAACAGACTCAAAACTTTAAAGTGTTTCATGTGGAGAGAAACTTAGACTCTAGCTGATCGCAAACGTGTATCACATGATCAGAAATGCAAAAATAGTAAAATTTAGAGATTTGTGCAGTGATTCGTGTGTAGTTTTGGTGCTCGTAACTGTGATTTCTGACTCCTGCATGTTAATTGTGTGAATGCGCACAGATTTTCGTGTTGAAGTTTTCCCCGCAGGCCGACTATTCTAGCACTGACGTTTTCGCCTGAATCGACTGTTTTTCCAACAAATTCTCACTCTTCATCTCGCCAAATTCTGATGCTCGGTCAGAGGCCGTAAACTTAAAACTGTGACGCTTTAGGCGCCTGCATCGGTGCTGGTTGTTCAGGGACAGTGCGCCAATTTATCATCGGTATATGCATTCTGTCTGTGCAGTGATTTTACTTTCTCAGGTTTAGGGGGCGTTTACACGTCAATGGTTCTTGTGTGAATCGTTCAACTTTTGTTGCGTTTCTGACTTTCGTTCACATAATAACGACATTTTAGGGGCTTAAACACGGAAACTTTTGAAAACTTCTAAAGAGTAATTCTTAAAAAACAAAACGGCAACCCTTCTGTCGCCTCTACAATGAATTTAAATAGTTCAATTTGTTAAAGTGAATTTTAAAACTTGCAAGGTTCGACGGATTGCAAGTGGATTGGTCGAATTTCAGGGACTGCACGATGCATTAAAAACTCTGTAGCAACAGCTGGACAGCACTGTGTGTCTGATTTAATAAGACGAAAATAAGACAGGAGAGATAACAGACAGTATATAACTACAATTGATGTGCAAAGTAACCATATAGGAGTTTGACGTCATGCCAGAAATCCAAATCTAGGAAGTGTTCTGGTTGAAAAACAAACCCAAACAAACGTGGAAATTTCCCCCCAAAAAACGCACCATCAGGCATTTTTGGTTATGCTTGTTAAAAAATATGGAAAGAAACAGGCTTTATCTTTAAAAACGTGTCAATAGACACCAAAAAAAGGGCAAAAGTAAAGATAAAAGACAAAAATAACATGAAAAAATAAAAAATGTGATTGCTCATCATGTTCGTCTTCATCTTCCCTCCACCTTTCTATCACCCACCCTCCCTCCCTCCCTCTCTTTCTCTCTCCCTCCGTCTGTCTGTCTCTGTTTATTGGCAGCATATGCTTTTCTGCGTTCGGCCAAATTAAAGGGAGATTCCATTAATTTTTCAGCGCGGCTCCTCGGCCGTCGAGGTCAATTTGCATTTCTATCTTGCAGCTTAGCGGACGCTCGTTAAAAAACAGAAATGCTGAAATTGTAAATTGCAGAAAGTTTTTCTTTTTTTTTTTCTTCTTGGGAAAATCAAAGTGCAGTCACTCACTTTTTTTCTCTCCTACACACCCCGACACACACACTTTTAGATTTACGTGCCTTTATACACAAACACATACATGCAAATAGTGAAACTTCTGCACACACCAACATATGCATCCTCACACACACACCTCACACACGCTGTGTCTCCCCGTGTGTGTGTGTGTGCACTGTCTCCACACACACTCCTATAGGTGTGTATGTTGTTGTTAATTGGAGTGTGAGGTCCATGACAGCTATCAGCGGCTCATTCACTACATTAATGAGAATGATAGCAGCTTTAAAAAGACTGTTCCACACTCTGACCAAACTCATTAACACCGGCTCGCATTTAAATACACCCCGCTCCTCTTCTTCTCCTCTTCCTCCCTCTCTCGCTCTCCCTCCTTCACTCTGTCCATCTGTCTCTTGCTCTATTCGCCTTCTTCTACCAGCTCTCCATCTTTCTTCTTTCTTGCTAAGTCCTCTTCTTATTTCTGTCCTCTGTTGTCTCCCACTCTCTGTCTCTTTTTGTCTTCCCTGCGTCATCATCTTTGCACTCTTTAATCATTTCTCTATTGCTGTTTATTCCTCAACAGAAACGTTTCTCCTCCTCTCTCTGTCATTCCCACCTGCTTTTGTTCTGTTTTTATGTCCCTCACTTCTTTTCTTACGTCTTTCCTGTCATTCCTCCTTGTTTCCTTTTCCTCAGTGTTCCCTCTTTTTTCATATTTTAGTCTTTATGTCTGATTCTCAGAGTATCTGCACACTGCCGAGGTCTGAATATAATGATCTCAAGCCAATTTTTCTCAAATTTAAAGGCAAGTTTATCTGAGAGCACCTTTCAACATAAAGTGACAAAAACATTAAAAGTTAACTGTAAAACGCACAGAGATTTTGTGGTATCTAGTGGTGAGGACTGTAGATCGCAACCAGCTGAATCTTCTCCTGGTTAGAATTTTTCATTATTTATTGTTCAGGAGGTTTTTATTGTGAGCCGAATTATCCACAGAGGATTCTTCCTCTCCAAAACAAACAGACCAGCTGGTTTAAACCGGTAAAAGCACTAAATGAAACTCTTTCACTTTATAAATCTGTGTTTTTCTGATGCTGTTTGGCACGTTGGAGACGGGCGGCTCACCCACCGCCTGCTAATGCATCCTCACCTTATTTCTGGTCAAGAAGTTCAGGAGGTTTTAACCAGAAGCCACATTAGTAACGGCGGTCTCTTCCTCTCCAAAACAATTGGAACCAGTGATTTAAACAGGTGAAAACATGTACCAAAAACCTTTGCACATTGAGAACATTTCTTTCAAATGTGTTTTTTAAACCATCATCTGAACTTCCGTCTGCCTCGATGCGGTTGTTTTCCGCCTCAACATTTTATTCACTGATTCTTGGTCAAACAACTCTCTAAAGACTTTGAATAGATGTGAAAAACGCAGGAAATTGAACTTTTTCCAAAAACTTTAATAAAGGACCAAAGTTTCTGAGTCGGTCATTGATACACCGTGAAGTCGTATTTATCTTTTTTTCAAATGAAAAAATGGACTCCATAGACGAGGGCCCTCTCCCTGTGTACGTAAAAAAACGACAAAACAACAATTCTTCTTCTTAAAGAAACCCCTCTTAGTCTATTATATTCCATTTCTGCCAATATATCCCCCAAATCCTACACACTGGACCTTTAAGAAGAGAAACAAGGCAATGTCTTTAGACAATAATAGACATTTACAGACTGTCACTGTGTTCTTGTCCAGGTGCAGTTTGGACACAATGTTCTCGCGAGCTAAAGGTCCTGAAATAATAGATGAAAAAAAAAAGAATTGTTTTATTTTGTAGGTTACTGGGAGCTCTGCAGTTAGAACCGCACACTGAAAACACTGCAGCAGTATCTGAGCTTCACTGTGCATTTTCTATTAACTCTGTGTGTGTGTGTGTGTGTGTGTGTGTGTGTGTGTGTGTGTGTGTGTGTGTGTGTGTGTTTGAGCGTGTGTTGCTGTGGCCAGAGGCTGTCTGAGCTGTGGAGTGTGAAGGCGGTGATGGACTGATCCACTTCCTGCAGGACTACATTGCGCACACGCACACACACACACACACACACATGCACACCATGCTGCCATAAAATAAAAGCGTGCTGTAAATGAGAGCGATCGTGGTTGAGGACGAGGAGACGGTTGTTGTCTTCCTGTTGTTTTCTGAAACATATTGACTGTAAAACAAATTAAAACGCTGGTAAACGGAGCGACTTGAATGTCACTGATTCAGACGGTGAAAGAGGACAAATGAAGTAACCTGAGAGCACAATTTACTGTTTCAAGTGATCAGTGGAACAAAACAAGTGTCTTGTTCACACAAATTAGTACGAAACATAAAAATAGAAACAGAGTCTGGCGAGTTTCAGTTTGTAACCAATAGGCAACATTTTGAGAAATATTTTCTATAAAGGATTCCTTGTAAGGGACCTTTTAGGATTTCCATATTTTGTGTTTTACATGTTATTGTGACAGTGTTTGATATTCATATGAAACCTGGCCAATAGAGCTGGGCGATCTCCATCGGTGTCTCCAAATGTCCGCTCTGCTCTCATTCTCCGTTGGTGTCTCCGTCGGTGTCTCCGAGTGTCCTCTCTGCTCTCATTGTCCGGCAGGTGATCTCAATCTCTTCTTGGGCACCAAAATGTCTCGATCTGGTCCTACATGTAAATATGCAGAGATCACAACAAAGCCGTTACTTAGGGACGGTTCTGTAGCTGCTGCTTCCTGACATTTTGGGGAACGTTCCTCTCTATAGTTCCACTAGAACTCAAACACAATATTATTGTCGGCATTATTTTTGTACAATTCAAGTTGACATAAAAAGATAAGAGGGAAAAAAAACAAAAAAATATAAAAATGAAATTGATTTTGCTCTTGAAAATGACTTTCTTTTACAAAAAAAGTGATTTTCTAGCTTTTTGTCTGAAATGTTGCTTTTTTTAATGAAAATGGACAAATTAAATGAATCTGTACTCACCACATCTCAGCCTTTCATACCCTCAGGTAATGAAAAGCAAACAAAAAGAAATGATCAGTTATGGTATTCATCGGCCACGAGAAGCTGGAAATTATCGGTTTATCGGTATCGGTTGAAATAATCAGTGTCATGCATCACTGGTTTTGAAATCTATATTGCCCAGCCCTAATATTAATATAAGTAAAAATAGATCAAGTCTTCTGAATACTTCTTGTTTCTACTCTCAAGATGAGCTGACGTCAGTTTTTGACGGATTTTGACATATTGTGATCCAGGCATGCTGCTGCAAGTGTTAACGTTACAAAGCCCTATTTTGCTTCATGATAATGTCATGAAATGTGTTATCTTATCTTGGCTGCTGTTGTTGTTAATTTCTTCTTGATTTCGGATCATATTCCTGCTGCAAAATATCCGATTGTGTTTTTTGGAGCTTTTATCTGTGATTTTTTTAATGTAGAAAAGTGTCGCTGTTCTCCGCGATAAAATGGTTTTAATCGTCTGGTTTTTGTTGACGTTCAAGATGTTATCGAGTCCTGATGGTGAAATGAGTCATTTTGCGGGGATTGTGACGCTCAAAAAATTTGACTTAAAGAATTTTGGGTCACAGGGCATCATGTGAAGGTGTAATTACACTGTCTGGCCACTACAAAAATTAGCTTCAAAGCCAGGCGCACTGCCCGGGGACTTGGCTAAGACATAAACATGTGGAAGATCCAGAAACTGTGAACCATCAGAGGAGACTGGGCGTTTTTTGGGATACGGGCTAAAACTGAGCGTCTCAGATGGAGGGTGAATGCAGGCGCTCCAGAACAGAGAGAACAAGGACATTTTTGGAAGCACGGAAGCATGTAAACATGTTCTAGTAGAAACCCAAAATACAACGATAAACCCCAAAATAAAAAATAGTTCCTCTTTAAACAAAATCTCTTAATTGTCTTCACATTTTTCTTATTAATATAGTATAAAATATAAAATATTTATCTTCATATGGTCAAGAATATTATTGAGGAGACTCTGATTCATCACTGTGTGTGTGTGTGTGTGTGTGTGTGTGTGTGTGTGTGTGTGTGTGTGTGTGTGTGTGTGTGTGTGTGTGTGTGTGTCAATATTTGGACAGTCACCATGCAGCTCACCAGATGAGCCCGGCATCTGCTTCTTGGCGAGACTTGGAGAGAGTGACAGAGTGCGTGTGTCCTGAATGTGTGTGTGTGTGTGTGTGTGTGTGTGTGTGTGTGTGTGTGTGTGTGTGTGTGTGTGTTTGTGTTTGTACTGCAGCACACTTGTTTTCTCACATGCTCACCCCTGACTTTGATTTAGAAACAACAGATGGATGCAGGATGTTGAATTCCCTCTAAATTATTTTTCTTTATTTTCGGTTATGCTTTAAAGTGTCTCGCCCGGCCTTTAGGGAGTGCTCCTCTCACCCTCTGTGCTTTCATCTCTCCTTTCCTTTCCAAGTCGACCACCAATGTCATTGGACGTTGATATTTGGTTTGAAATACCAACGATGGATGAAGCTGATATTTGGCAGTTTTTAGTTGTGCTGGTAGTAATAATAGTAATAATAATAATAACGTTTTCAATTAAATCAATGTCTGTTAACTCAATAGGCGGGTTTCCATTAACCCTCAAATTGCGCAAATTGAAATTGAATATATAGAATACACCAAATGGAAACACGTACATTTTGAAAAAAACTCCCACTTATCGCAAGAAAGTTTTCATGCTCATGCTGAGGTGGTATTTCATATTTCATCAAACTGCATTAGAAACCTTTTTGTCTCCTCTAGATCACATGATGCTGTGTCTATGTGCTTGTCAGTAGGAACTGGCTCCCTCATGATGCAGCAGGAGCTACAAGAGCTGTGATTGCATCACGTAACTCTAAAAGTTGAACGCATCATCAGGAAGTTTTGAATCCACAATTCCTCTGTGACATCGTGGACTATCAGCTCCCAGAAATCCCTCATACGTGGCCACTCCCACGTATAAGGGGCTCGCCTTTTCATTATTACTCGCGTAGTACGTCAACGCAATTTTTTCTTCTTTGTTATTTTAGGCTTTTGTGCTAAAATTTTTTAAATGTGTCCCTCTTTCATAACTTTCTGTGTTGGTCTGACATCGCTCCTTTATCCTCTTTTTTTCCTTTTTCTGTCTTTCCCTCCTCCTCCTCCTCCTCCTCCTCCTGTCAGTATCTGCTCAGCATTACTCACCTCAACAAGAATAATCCCCCTCCTTAGAATAAAATAAAACTATCAAATAAAATAAAATCATAAAATGAGATGTAAGAGGGTTAAGGCGGATCTCGACTCCGCTGTATAATCCGCTCCTCACATGACTTCAAAGGAGGCGGCGAGGAGCGCCGGGCCTCCTCCTGTTTACCATATCAAGGCTCCGCTGCTGCTGCTGCCGCCGCCGAGGACGAGGCAGAGCCCGCAGAGCTAAAGAGGCTGGAATTGAAACACGCCGATGAGTTTGTTAAGTTGTGACGCTCATTAGGAGGAGGGGAACTGGGGGGGTTACACTCATTTTCTCCTCCTCCCTTCATCCCTCCCTCCCTCTCTCCCTCCCTCCTCCTCTTTGCCCGATCTTCTCCCCTGAGTTGTTTCTCTCTCACATTCTGCTGAGGCGTCGACCTCCTTGACTCCGCCATCATCTCTCATCCCTCCTCTCTGCTCTCCTTCATCCCTCTCTCTGAGTCTCAGCAGTGTGTTTGCTGTAATGATGAATGGTGTTTAGTGTCACCGAGGATGGACACACACACACACACACACACACACTCACACTCACAAACACACACTCACTGTATCGCTTCTTGTCTCACTGTGATGGATAGTTGAGATTGTTGCAGATACTGACGGAGGAGAGCCGTCCTCTCTTCCTTCTTCCTCCGTCTCTTTGCCTCCCATCCTCTTTTCATCCTCCCTTCCTCTGTTGTCCTTCAGAGAAAGTTTTCTCCAAAATGTTTAAAAGTAATAAACTGCACAGCTGAAGTCCGTGATTGACACACAAATGTGAAACAAAAAGAATTTGTCTTTTTTAGTCCCTTAGTAAATTAGGTTCTACTTTGGGGGCACCCAGTAGCTCAGTTGGAAGAGTGGGTGCCCCGTGTACAGAGGCTACGTCCTTGCTGCAGCGGCTGCGAGTTCAATTCTTGCCTCAGCCCTTTGCTGCATGTCATCCCCTCTCTCACTCCTCCTTTTATTCTTTAGCTATCCTGTCACAAAAATGCAAAAATCCTGAAAAAAATTATCTAAAAAATCAAAAAATTAGGTTTCAATTTCAATAGGTCTGCCCCCTGAAAGTCCGAGGCCCGATTCAACAGTTGGAGACCCTCAGTTGATTGACTTCAGTGGAGCCAGCCCATTCTCACGCCGAGCTCGTTAAATAGCGCCACTCTGTTGCGGCATATGAGTGTGAAGCCAAAAGCAACCTTCAGCGTCCATCTAGCATCTAGTTGGATGGCGTCAGATGAGAAGAAGCTAAGACAGAACTGCTCGCATTATTATGATTCAGTGCAGATGGCTGGAGGGCACCGGGCGTGTCCACATACATGCATCAACATGCATGCTGAATGCAGCTGCATGCATATGAAACACTGAAGGACAGCATCAAGTAATAAGGCTACCAGTATAACGTAATTTAAGGTGCACGTACGTGCTTACAGGAGGCGCCGGTCAACAAACGATTCTGCTCCCTGCTCTGTTCCAAACACATGTAGAGCTCTCTCTCTGTTTGCTTGTGTGTCTGTCTGTCTGTGTGTGTCCGATTGTCTCTCTCTCTCTGTTTAGACACAACTGACAAATATGTGGAAACACTGGATGCATATTTCATCATTTATTATGATCAGATCACTTACATCATGTCTAATATAGCTTTTTTATCATTCTTAAAAGATTATCACTATTTTTAACATTTGCTTGCAAAAGAAATCAGACTAGACACCGAAACTATTGCCACAGATCGATTGCTCAACACTCTCGCCGAAAGGAAGCAGGCAGCGCTCCGTGAAAACTCAGCACTTTTCACGAGGCCAGTGTCAACCGTTTGTCCCTCTCACCTGACATACGAGCGGATGATGCAAAGAGGAGACATCCAAGCTGCAGAGCCGTCAGTTCGAAGCGACGTCAGTTAAACATGACGCGACACAAATTTGATGATGCAGCTGCGTGTCACGCCTCTTTATACGTCACGTATATCGAAAAGACTTCTGCAAAGGGTGCACCTGTGCAGCATCGCTCAAAGCTTCTCTCTCCTCGACATGCATTTTAGAAATTGAGATGTCCTTCAGGACGGCGCTGAGATCAATATTCGAGTCACAGGCAGGAGAGGAGACAAAAAGTCGGGATATCTCGGCCTTAAACTGTCTCTTGTGATGCTTAAATACCGGAGCGAGTTGAGATGATTGATGACGTGCGACATAAGCATCCTTCAAAATCCAACTCTATTTTGTGGTGCCAATAATCTGAATTCACTCTTTCATGAATTTTTACTTATTTCTTCTTTCTTTGTCATCCTTTCTCTTCATCTCCCTCCAGCCTTTGTTTGATTCCTACATGTTTTTTTTACTGGTGTGTATAAATTTTAGAAGATGCTGTACAGCAAGTAAGACATATAAGGGGTGTGCGTGCGTGTGTGTGTGCGCGTGTGTGTGTGTTTGCGTGTGCGTGTTTGTTTCTTCCTCTGCACCTGTGTTAACTTTTCTCTGCCGTTGTTGTTCATGCTCGCTTGACTTCACACACACACACACACACACACATACACCCACACAGAAGTGAAAGCACACAGAAAAGAAAGAAGGAATTGAAGATATGCAGAGACAGAGGGAGGAAGAGAGACAAAAGGAAAACAGGGAGAGAAAGAGAGTCTGAGATATTTGATCAGCTTCTCTTGTCAATTTTTAATTCTTAATAACTTATTGAAAGAGCTTCTGGTGCCTGCGATCAATACTCACTGTTCAGGCTGTGTGTGTGTGTGTGTGTGTGTGTGTGTGTGTGTGTGGGGTGGGTGGGTGGGTGCGTGCGTGCGTGCGTGTGTGTGTACTGGAGGTTCAAACTGATTTTGGCCTTTCATTAAAAGTCTGTCACCCTGTACAAGCTGCAGACACGTCTGCTGTTTTTGTGATGAGCGTTGAGCATTTATAGCTAAGCATAGTTAAACATTTTATATACGTTTATCATCCTGACAAACTCACACTCATTTATTTTCACTATTGATTACTGAATTTTTTTGGGGGAAAAAAACTACAAATGTGGAGGGTGAAGGCTTTAGTCCCAATTTCTGAAAGACTAACTAAATACTTAACTAAAATAAAGAAAAAAGATAAAAACAAAAAAAAGAGGTTAGGCAAGAGATACATTTTGGAATATTAAAATAAATCAATTGTATATAAAAATTAAATCAATAAAAAAATTCCCATTATACCTATTGGCTAGTCCTATGGAGCTAGAAAAATACAAATAAATAGCCATATAAAATAAAATGAAGTGCTGATTGAAAACAAATTCAAAGTTGCATTAAACTAAAACATTTAAAAATAGATTTGAAAACAAGTATAAAAGAAAATTAAAAAAATAATATATATGAGTGTGGAGAAAATATCAATATTTGTAGATAAAATAAAAAAAAACATGCAGTTCAATAAAATCTTGATTGCTCTTAAAAATTCAAGTTATTGACTAAGTAATTTAATTTTGAAGAAAAATTAAGATTACATTTTTGGAAAAAAATAATATAATGTTGACTACATTTGGGTCATAAAAAAGGATGTAAGGTTACAGAAATGCACTTCAGGAAAAGAAAAATTTAAAAATATGAAGGCTTTGTTGTCTCACTGGATTCTCAATTTCAGAGATGAGTGTGTGTGCATGCGCGTGCGCGTGTGTGTTGGCATCTGTCACAGTGTGTACTGAGGCGATGAATGTTCATTCCTACTACACACAAACCACACACACTCCTGTTTCCCTTTTCTCATTCTCTTTCAATTACTCTCTCCCTCTCTCTTTCTTTTGTCTCTGTCTCTCTCTTTCCTTCAGGGCTTTGTATATATGGGTCAATGGAACGCACACACGCACACGCACACACACACACACACACACACACACACACACACACACACACACACACACACACACACACACACACACACACACACACACACACACACACACACACACAGACTCTCCGCCCCCCAGCGTGTGATGGCGGCGTGGTAAATTAAATGTAGAGCTATATGTTGCCACCATCCAGATGACAAATGATGTGTGGTAATCGTCTTAGCTCTGATAGCAGCCGTAGCCCCTGGCAACGCGACACACACACACACACACACACACACACACACACCTCTGACAGTGTGTTTGTTTTGTTTGACTGCATTTGTCCTCCGTTGTACGAGCGTCTGTGAACATATGTCTGTCTATATTCATTTGTGTGTGAGTGTGTGTGTATGTGTGTTTCCCTTGTGTAATTTGTAGTGTTTGTTTTATTTAGGTCAATTTTGTGAAAGTGTGTGTTTGTGTTTGCGCTGATGTGTGTTTGTTTGTTTGTACATCATGAGTGTGTGTGAGCTGTTTTCCCATTATTTTGATTTTGATGCGTCCGTTTCTGCTGATAAATGTTTCCTCGTCGTCTGCATGTACACCTGCGTGTGTTTGTGTGTGTGTGTGTGTGCGTGTGTGTGTGTGTGTGTGTGTGTGTGTGTGTGTGTGTGTGTGTGTGCCCTCTGTGTGAAGGTGTCATAGCCGGCAGACAGAGCGGCAGCAGCAGCAGGAAAAAACAGGCCTCCAGCAGCAGATAAGAGCTTCCTCCAACTTTCCTCCGATAAAGACGATTCCTGTTTATTTACATTTAAATAACACTCGTCTTCTCTCTCATCTTTCTATCTGTCACACTCCTCCTCTTCTTCTCTCTCTCTTTTCTGACAGCTGTCGTCTTGCTTCTTCATCCACCTTTTCTCCATCTTTCTCATCATTTGTTTTGTCAGTTCTTTGCAGTTTACATCCTTTTTCTTTTTCTGTGAATTGAAGAATCAGCGATTCATTGGAATGTAATGGAAATAAAGTGTCAGGGAGAAGAGGCGTCACGTGAGGAAAAGTGAAATATCAGTCAGCTGAAGTGTCAGCAAAGTTTCAGTGAAGTGAGATATGAGTAAACCGGAGTCTCAGTGCAGTGAAGTGGTGCTGAAATAAAGTTTTGGGAGGTTTTAGTGGAGTGTTCGTGTGTTGAATTGTCAGTAATGCCTTGTTATCCGACCTCAGTCATGATTTTCAGCTCGCCAACAGTTTTCTGAGCTCCCTGACAAAAGCTTCACATCAGAAGCAAATCAGCGTTGGCTCGGCACTCGAGCGCTACATGTGAACTGTTCAAAGGCGGGAAAGGCTTGTGGTCACATCATAGAAGCTTCCTAGATATTTAGAAAATAGGCTCATTCGACATCAACTGCACCTCGTCTGGAGAGTAGACAGATGGCAAGGCAGTAACAGCAGGGGGTGTTGACAAAAAGCAGAAGTCGGGCAGTTCCCATTAGGGCTGGACGATATGGCTTTAAAATATTATCACGATTTTTTAAGGCTTTCTCCCGACACCATATAAATGTCCTTTAAACTAATGCAAACTACCATTATAATAACTTTTAATAAAATACAGTTATAAGGAAGTTAAACGAAGTACTTTGATAATGATTTTTTAAAAAATTGTTAATTAAATAAATCAGAGCAGGACCCATGGTGCTTTTATTTTGAAGGACGTGGCTCATATCAGGCAGGAAGTATCTGTCTTTTTGCTGCGGACCTGAAGCTTCTGGTCAACAGTTGGATGTTAGCAGACAGTTAAACAGATACTGCGGCGCCTTTAACCTTGGGCAACAAACTAACAGCTCTCAAGTTCATATTTTATTAATATTTGCAAGTTGCACTGGTGCTCCGTGGTTACACAATTTGACTAGTCGCAATTGGAGCTCTGCAAATACGAACACACGCCTTACCGCCACTACCACTCTTTACCGCTGTTACCACAGCGTCGATAAACCTTATGATTTATTTTCGGTTAGCTGGTAACAAACTAACAGCTCTCCAGTTCAAATATAAAAGTATTTGCAGATAGCAGTCATGCCCCATAGTCACAAAATGTGATGAAATAGTCACAGTCTGGAGCTCTGCAAAAGCCCTGCTTTGTGTGTGTGTCTGGATTCAGTCAGATGCAAATATAATCTGCATGTGTTTTGTAGCGTTCACCTGTGATCGATTCAGGCCGTCTAAAAGGAGACTTAATTTCTGAACCTGTCAGGGACCTGAGTGAGCGAGGCATGGGTTAAGAACAGGAAAGGTGGTGCTGCAGTGCTTTTTGTGTGTTTGTGTGAGCAGTACAGCGTTAAGACCACTTTGAATGTTGTTGAGTGTCTGTGGCAATGAACTGAAGTGTCAGGAAATAAAGACGAACATATTTTGTGTTTTCAGTTTAGCTCTTTTGAGAGGGGACATTGCAAATTGCAAGTACAAAAAGGCCTGTAATTAGTCAAGAGGCTTTTTTTCAGCTGCAGTCCTTTTTAAGGCTAAGGTTTCACAAAAGGCTAAAATACATCAAAGCAAAAACACAGTTTTCTCAAAAAGCTGGTGTTCATTTTCTATTGGATTAATAAAGACACAGTGGATGGATGTATGGAAACAGATGAAGGGATGAATTGCATGGGGATGTGGAGGAAATAAGAAGAAAAAGAAAGCTTAAAAAATGACGAGACAGAAAGATGATAAGATAGGAAGAAGCTGAAGCTTTGGCAATATTGTTTTACAAACATTCGTGCCAATAAAGCATATTGAATTGAAAGAAGCAGGGGCGTTTATTTGCTCATTTTTTTTTTTAATTTTTATTTATTTATTTTTTTTTTGCTCAACTCTGGCACCTTATTTATTCTTAAAAACTGCAGTTTTTTAAAACTTCCAGATTGATTATTAATTGTAATGTTAAAATGATGATTTTTAGTCATCATTAGTATTACTTATAGAAGCAGTACTTTACAAATCATTTTAAAAAATATTGACTTGGTTGCAAAAGTAGATAAAATTGCAATTTTGGTCAACAATATCATTCTGAGGCATTAAATGCATGAACAGAATGACAGGTTATTGGATCTGTATTATTATTATTATTATTATTGTACCTTTTCATAATTTTGAAATATACCGTACATATATTAAGATTTGGGGCTGTGCTTAAAATATTTGGGGCTGAAGACTCGGACGCCTAACAACGCCACTTGCAGTAAATTTGTCAAAGAGAGATACAGTATGTGGACAAAAGTATGTGGACAACTATGTCCAAAGGAAAAGCAATAGAGAGAGAGAGCGATGAAAAATGAAAAACTGAATCGAGAGAATGAGTGTCAGGGCGCCGGGTGGCTCAGTTGGTAGAGCGGGCGCCCCATGTACAGAGGCTGTGTCCTCGCCGCAGCAGCCGCAGGTTCGACTCCAACTTTGGCCCTTTGCTACGTGTCATCCCTTATTCCTCCTCCCTTTCACGCTATATCTGTCCTATCAAATAAAGGCAATGAGTGTGAGCGGTTAAGGTATGACAGTGAAAAGAAAGAGACGGGCGAATGACGGGGCTGAGAGGAGAGAAAATAAAGAGATAAATGGAGTGAGAAAGAAGGAGAGATTACTGAAAGTGAGAGGGAGGGAGAGAGATGAGTGGCAGAACGAGGCAGACGGACAGAGAGAAAGAGAGAGTCTCTCTAGTGTCAAATGAAGAGATAAGAAACTAACCCTCCCTCCATCCCTCCATCTCTCTGTTTCGCTCCACAGAGAAAATGAGTGGGAATCCCACAGGGAGGCCTTAATCCATACTCCCCCTCTCCCTCTCTCTCCCTCCTCTCCCTGTCTGTCCTTACCTCGCTCGTCCTCTCTGTCAGAGTAAATCTCTCCATCGGAGTGCTGCTGGCTGAATGTAATGATCTGCTCTCACTGCTGTCACACTCACTGGTCAAACTGGAGAAATCAACTCTACTTAGGTATAAATTGGAAGTACTTTTA
This sequence comes from Plectropomus leopardus, assembly GCF_008729295.1. Taxonomy (NCBI): domain Eukaryota; kingdom Metazoa; phylum Chordata; class Actinopteri; order Perciformes; family Serranidae; genus Plectropomus; species Plectropomus leopardus. Next base: position 985,165 of record NC_056476.1, on the reverse strand, counting down.
TTTTACTTGAGTACAGTGTTGCCAGATTGGAAAAAACTAGAGGCTCAAAATTATCCTTTTTTGAGAAAAATTATCATGAGAACAAATAGGTTAAAATGATAAATTTATTAAACAAGTATTTAAACAACTCTTTTTTAACACGCCTACAAATCTGCCCGAACTACCTTAGAGAGAAGCTGTTTCTCAGTCCTCTCAGTCTGCACTGGCTCGACGAATGAAAACACAGATGTACAAGCCAGAAAATAAGTTAAAATGAGTCCTGTAAACTAAACTAAGTACTTATTTGAAGTGTCACGATGGTCAAGTTATCGTACATACGGCAATTTTGGAATTACAGATTGCACATTGTACAGAGGGCAAAATTATCGTACAAATAGGATAATTATCGTACATCTGGCAACACTGCTTGAGTATTTCCATATTTATACTTTTCGACACCATAAATCTTGTACTTTTACTGCACTAGACTTGTCTGACAGCATTAGTTCAATCTGTTCGTTTTGTTGGATGTTTGTGATAAACTGAAATATGAGGTGTGTCTTTGTGTGTTGAGAAAATTTTCCTTCTTCAGCTAAAAAAAACTTCTAAAATCCTGTTTGATCAGCTGTAAAAATTAAATTAAAATAAATTCTTACTCGTCAGCGTTTCATGCACACACGACTGGCTTCTTCAGGCTGCATTCTCAAGTGACGCGTCCCGTGCGAGTTTCACGTGGATGCGCTCGTTGCCATCTGGCCGTCTGCCAATACATGATGACAACATCATTGCTGTCTGAGCACGCTCTCATCTGACGCCATCCAGCGGCGATTTGGTTGGACGTGGAAGGAGGCTTTTGGTGTCACACTTGTACGCTGAAAGCACTGACAGAGCGGACGTTTTTGGCGAGTTCAGAGTGACAATGGGCTGCTAATACAGACGCAGCTGCCCATCACGTCAGGATATGACGCATTAGGTACTCTTCCTGCATCAGCTTTGGACGTTCAGGGACAACATGTCAATTTATGCTTCATCACATCATCACTTTTTTTAAATTAAATTTCTGTTTTCACAGTAAATGTGCAGTTTTTGTTCATTTAATACATAGTATTTTTAAAATAAACTCACTAAGTAGAAAAAAACATTTTTTAGGAGGATTAGTCTTACATTTATGGAACAAAGCACTTGGTTAGGTTTAAATAAGTTGTTTTGTAGGTAATGTAGTGTCACATGACAAATGTCACCACGCCATTATTAAAACAACTCAACTGACTTTTGGTTTAACACCGGACACAAACAGCGGACTCCAGCCTGATAGTCCTGAGCTTGTTTGGCACTCGCTCTTTATACTACAGCATTTGCATGCATGTCAGCAAATGATGCAGCCTGGCTTGTCTCATATCTCCACTGAAGTCTTCCTCTGTGTCCAACGCTGATGCGTCACTGACATCGGGATTTGACAAGTTTGGAGGGAGACCAGATTGTCCTGTTGAAGGTGATAGTTTGATTCTATTTCCTAAAAGGTCCTTAATCTCTTGTGACTTCTGGTTGGATGAACTGAATCAATCAGACGTGTTATCTTCAGCTCTGAGCACCTGCTCTAAGTGGAAAGGAGATTTTGGCTCCCTAGAGCGAGAACACATAGATATAAATTTTCTTTGTGCAATCAACATAATGAACTTGCACAATTCGTAGTGCACTGTGTCCATGGCCCTTTAAGACTTTTTATAGTTGGAAATGGCTGTGACCGCTCCTTTTATTGACTTTTCTGTGTTTTGATTGCTGTTTTTGGTGGCTGGCCGAGCTTGCTGCTTTTATTGACACTTTAGATGACTTTTGTCGACACCTTTACATAGAATTTCATAGAATTTTATTGTTGATTGGGATTGCTTTGAACCAAGTGTGGTTGTGTGCTACCACGATGCTCTATGTTCCTATTTATTGTATTTTGAAATTGTTTGTACCACCAGTCTGCAGACCAAAATCCCCCTTGAGGGATAATAAAAGCTCTGAACTGAATCTGCAAACCTGATGGTTGAACTAGCTGAAATCTCAAATTATTAGATTAACCCGAGCACAAAGGTCTCAGATGCTGCAAACTTCAACCAGGAGCCTTTGTTGCACATCCCTTTCTTTCTCTTCTTTCCCTGCCTCCTTCATAGTGTCTGCTGTTTCATAAAAGGCAAAAATACTCAAACAAACAGACAAACATGTGAGTCTGAATTGAAACTTGTTGGACAAACTGCAGCGTCTGAATTGAAAGTGACTGGGTCAAATGGGCTCGGTGGCTGAACTGAAGTGGCAGCGAGACTTTCCATCTCTCAGCGCCTCTGGCATTTCCTCCGGAGGGCCTGGCTCAGGAGAGACACTGTGTGTGTGTGTGTGTGTGTGTGTGTGTGTGTGTGTGTGTGTGTGTGTGTGCGCGTGCGTGCGTGCGCTGCTGGCAGGGACATCAGAGCAGAGCTGGGCATGCATCCCCTCTCTGTCACCCAGTTTATAAAGCAGCACAGAACAGTATAAACCAGTCTGTGTGTTATTAATGGGCTAACGTAGGTTTTACTGTAAATGATGAATAATGGCTCCTGCTGTGGAAGTCCAGCAGAGAGGAGGGAGAGCTGCTGCTGGACCAGCTCTCTAAAGAGGAAAAATAGCCGGAAAAAAAGTGTTATTTAAATGCTTTTATCACGCAAGCTGCTCCTGTGTGCATGTGTTGGCAAGGAAATAACATTTAATACGAATGAAAAGGAAAAAAATAACAAAAACAGTTGGCCCTAAGCCTGAAACGTGCTGATATGGTTTTGGTGATGATCCCGATGTGGTTTTTTGCCACAACAAATTGTTCTGTATTCATGTGCTGGTGGGAAAATTCCCCAAATGGGACAAAGTTGTGTTCATGTGGGGGAAACCAAAACCTATGACATGCAAGCTGCAATTTGCAACATGAGATCATTTCCTCTGTTATTTCGACACATTTCTCACAAATGGATCTGCAATTTGGGAGCAACAATTATTTGTGAAACATGGCGATGTCACCATTTGAACTGCTCGCAAACTTGTTTTTGCGACTCGAACTAATAATGTTAAGATCAATTTTGACATTTGGTGAAACATTTGATTTATTCACTGCCAGTAGAAATCTGCAGTTAGAACTTTTTACAGACAGAAAATCGTGAACCTGATTTATCGATGCTGTGGTTTTGAACACTGATGTCGGACAGTTGGTCCACCACTGAAACATTTTTTTAAAATATGGGATAGATTGCCGTAAATTTGGTTTAGACTTTCATGTTTCCCTTCTGATGAATTGTTGTAACCTTGGTGATCCTTTGACTTTTTATCTAGTGCCATCATCTGGTCAAAATTTCAATTTGTTTGATTTGATTTGTATCTGAATAGAGTAGTGCAGGAATGAGTCCAAAAACCTTTAAATTAATTGCATGCACTTCAGCGCACATTTCAGCACTCCCGGTCCCCTTATCTTGCAGTCAATGAGTTTTTTTGACTGTGTTTTGTGGTTATAGGCCTGAAATAAGTTCTGTGGTTAACACAACCTGAAGAGATGTTCACATTTTGTTCTACAACATAAAACACGTCAAAGCAAATGCCACACTTTTGAATTTTCAAGTCTTTACGTTTCTACAAAAAGGTGGTTGCTAACAAGTGGCTATATGAGACCACATAACGTTGTCATGCCGATCATGGCGTTACAGCCTCGTGGTGGTGGTGATGTGAAGTCATGTGACTGTGGTGTAGTTCTTTTAAAGCTTAACATTAACTCTTTAATTATGATGATTGAATGGAGGCTTCAAAAATTCTAAGTGTCATTTGTGAAGATTATCTGCTAGAAATGTCCTAATATTTAAGAAATGTCCTATATTCCTAGAAATTTCTTAAAACACAGAAATTTCCTAAAATTCCAGAAATGTCCTAAAATCTGAGAAATGATCTAAAATCCTGGAAATGTCCGAATGTCCTAGAAATCTCTTAAAGCCCTAGATATTTCCTAAGATCTGAGAGATTCCCTAAAATCCAATAAACATCCTAAAATCTCTTAAAACCCTAGAAATGTCCTAAAATCTGAGAAAAGTCCTAAAATCTGAGAAATGTCCTAAAGTCTGAGAAAAGTCCTAAAATCCCAGAAATGTCCTGAAATCCTAGAAATGTCCTTAAATCTTAGAAATCTCTTAAAACCTGAGATATGTCCTAAGAGCTGAGAAATTTCCTAAAATCCTGGAAATGTCCTGAGATCCTAGAAATGTCATAAAACCTGAGAAATATCGTCATATTCTAGAAACATCCTAAAGTCCTGGGAATATCCTAAAATTCGAGAATGTCCTAAAATCCTGGTAACATGGGACTGCTGCAGCTGCCCCCTGGCCTCCTGTCATTTTACAAAAGTGTCCCCCAAACAAAGCGAGCTAAGTGTCCCTGCTCTGGGGCGTGGCTACCTTTTGATTGACAAGTCGATACCAGTTTGGTGTCCTCGGCTCTTCAGTCGGCTTCACCCTCTTGTCCAAATGTGGCCACTTGTGGCTCCCAGATAGCGACATCCAAAATGCGAAAACTCGAAAACTGGAGCCCACAAACCAGTGGGTGATGTCATCGCAGCTTCGTCCACTTCTTCTCTGCAGACTTTGGCTCTCACCTTTGACTTCCCTGAAGATTCGAATCTTTTCACACACAGTTTCATCTTTTGCATCTGATGATTCAAGAGTTTCATGTTCATCCGAGCCGTCAGGGGTGAGAAAATGAATGAGACTTTTACTGCCAGAACCCGAATTAACACTCTGCTGCTCTGTAAGACAGCAGCTGTACAGAGTGAATGAATCCTGTAGGTGTGTTAGTGCAGAGAGAGAGGAGAGGCAGCAGCAGTCACCCAGGCTAACCTCTCTCTCTCTCTCTCTGTAGATTAAAGGAACAAAGCAGACAGCCTTTCTCTAGAGAGCGGGCCACTTCAGGGCCAACCCCCCCGGCTGTTTTAACACACACACACACACATGCACACACACTTTCAGTCTTTCTCTCTCTCTGTCTCACACTGAGCAGTGACTCCTGAGTGGAGGAATTCCCATGCTGTCATGGGAAAAACCGTCGCCGGTCTGTTCTGAGTGTGTGTTTCTGTGATCCTCTGAGTGAGTGTGTGTGTGTGTGTGTGTACTCTTGTACTTGTAGCCTGGTGAGGGTGTTGTGTGTCCGGCAGGAACCTCTCTCTTTACAGTGTTGGCTCGTTTTTGTTCTTTCATTATTGTTTTGAGAGGAGAGGAGGAGGTGCAGAACGTTCTGCAGGAACACGATGTCTTCTGTGGATTCAACAGTTTATTTGAGTTGACGACATGTTTAGAATAATATTTGTGACAAAGATACTAATATTAATTTTAGCTTTTTAATCCTTGGCTTAAGATATGAACAAGTTGTTATCCTACAGGCCCATTTCTGCTCACCGTTAGTCTGCGTACATGTCGTCTGCAATCGGGCATGTTTGCAGAAAGTTTAAGGATACGGATGAGCAGAGCAGTACCACCAGAGATCATGGGGGCCGTGCAGCATGGTTCAAGTGAGTCATGGCCATAGCAGCAGCCAGTTCTCACTCTGACGTTGTTGCTTTGTCAGTAGTTTGGCGTCAGATACCGACTTCCAAGCCACCTTTCATGGCAGCATGATACGCCACTGGGTGGCCTCAGTTTGTAACGCCGCTGAACAAAACCTTTCCCTTGGTTATGATATGCTGCCAGTCAACTGGAGGAGTATGAAACATGGCAGGACAGGACCTGATGCTGGACAGGACCTGATGCTGGACTTCACCTGATGCTGGACTTCACCTGATGCTGGACAGGACCTGATGCTGGACAGCACCTGATGCTGGACAGCACCTGATGCTGGACAGCACCTGATGCTGGACAGCACCTGATGTGGATCTGTGTCTCAATGACATACCTGATGTTGGACAGTGTCATCACATGTTGCCGTTTTGCAGTGGACCTCAGTGTTTACATATTAGGCTCTAAATATTGTTCTGCGTCTGCTGTTGACATTCAGGGATACATGATGTCAACACAAGCACATGGTGGGATGACGCTGCACGTGGTTATGTTTAGGCAACAAAAGCTCATGGCGACCAACACCGGGACATCGACGTAGTTTGTTTATGCATCCATCCATTGACATGAATGGTAGCTTTTGGTGTCTGGATCTTGCACCGAGAGCTCTGCAAAAGCGGCAGTATTTGACGACTCTGGACTGAGAACGGGCTGAATTTATCCACATTTGGTGCTCTAGTGTTTGTGTGTGTGTGTGTGTGTGTGTGTGTGTGTGTGTGTGTGTTCATGGTGACGAAGGCGACTGTTTGTATTTATGAAATGATAAAATAACATCACACAATCATCAGTGTTTTATTCATCTCTTCTTTGATTGCGTGAAAAACCTGCTGCTGAACCGAGGGGCATTTAACACACACACACACACGCACACACACCTCACCCCACCGTCCCTCCGTCCCCAGCCCTCGAGGCCCCCACTTGTCCTCTGTCTCTTTGTCCTTTAGGCGTCTAATTGGGTGCCTGTTTAGAAAAGGAAGGTGTTAAGTAGGGGGAATTCCCATAATGCTCTTTTATTGGGAGAGGGGACAATGGGGACTAATTGGTTCCTATTAGGAGATAGAAGAGAGAGAGAGGGGGACACTTAAGGCATTTAGAGGGAAGAGCAGCATTATGGGTAGATGGTGTAAGTGCGTGTGTGTGGATGTGTGTGTGAATGACGAATGACTAAAGCTGAGTGTTTTTGGATTGTCTCTTTTCTTGTGGGAATGACAGAAAACTCTAAATGTGTGTGTGTGTGTGTGTATTTTTGACATTTGTGTTTTTTTTTGGAACATCAAATTAGTCTGTGTGTGCGTTTGTGTGTGTGGGGGTTTGTGTGTGTGTGTGTGTGTGTGTGTGTGTGTGTGTGTGTGTGTGTGTGTGTTTCATGCGCGCGTCACTGTTAATTTCATTTACAAGTTTCAGGAACGATCTCAGCAAGTTGTTTGTGTTTGTGTGTGTGTGTGTGTGTGTGTGTGTGTGTGTGTGTGTGTGTGTGTGTGTGTGTGTGTGTGTGTGTGTGTGTGTGTGTGTGTGTGTGTGTGTGTGTGTTGTGTTTGTGTGTGTGTGTGTGTGATGACTGTGTTGTTTATGTCATTGGGCAATTGTAGAGATGACTGTGTGTGTGTGTGTGTGTGTGTGTGTGTGTGTGTGCTATGTTTTTATGACTTTGTGAGGACAAAAAGCTGTTAACATGGTCACACTGTGGGAAGTCAGTTTGAATGTGAAGACAGAAATTGGATTTTGAAAATGTTTACCGTGTATTGAAAGACTGAGATGTTTGCGGTCAGTTTTAGGATAAAACTCAGTGAAATAAAACAGTTTAAAGTCCTCAGAATATCCTGTAAAACTGCAGCATGAGAGTTTGTGTGTGTGTTTGTGTGTGTTTGTGTGTGTTTGTGTGGTGATCTGTCTCAGACATTGACCTTCAGTGTGTGAGACTGAGGATGAAAACAACACTAAAAGAGGACAAACGTCTCCAAATGAAAAAGTAGCTAAATAGTTCTAAATCTTGCCAACTCTGTAAATTTTATAGTAATATTTATATATGTTGACTTAACCCTTTCAAACCTACAGCAACATCACTTTCCTTGTGCTGCTTTCAGATGCCTTTCACAAGTATTTAAACCTTTGAACCCTAACCCCCATGGTTAAGTTTAGGAAAAGAGGCACATGGAAAGGTGTAAAAAAAAAAAAAAAAAAAAAAAATGAAACACTGAATTCCCGCTTGAAAGTCTGGGGTTCGTTTGGTCCATTCTCTGCTGCTCCCGTCAGCTCTATACGGACTTCCGTGCTCCTTATATTTTGTAGATACTGGCAGCATTTTAACTTGACGCCGTCCAGCGGTGTATCATGCAGACGCAACTGGTTCTGTCCAGCCGTGTTTTTAACTGATGCCGACCATCTGTGAATTATGCTGCCTCGGCAGGTGCCGTCCTGCAGTCTGGCGGCGTATAATAACACCCCGACAATTTTGTCCAGTTGCATTCTCAGCTGACACCACCTGGCAGGATATCATTCAGCGGAGAAAGGCCGAGATCGATAAGTTTATTTTGCCATTTATACATGCACAGGCAGTACAGGTACACAGGAATTACTTTTGTGCAAGCTCCGAGTGGTGAAAAAAAGACAGTACAGAGGATGCTCTGTGCTCTGTGGCTTTTGAAATTGGGATCTTACACCAAAATCACAGTGTTTTTTAAGGCTTCAGAATAAGAGCAGGCTGAAAAATCTTATATTGATGCAAAATGGCAAAAGCAGCTCCAGCTGATCCGATTTTCTTTTAAACTATTCTGACGCCAGCAATAACATATTAGGACACGTTTACCGAAGTATGTGCAGCTGCATGTAAATGGTAATATTAGTGGAATATTCATTTTCATTAGCCATGTAAACAGCTTAATAGCAATGTTGTCTTTTTTGGAACAAGGGCAATAGCCTGAGTGTTTTTTGTATATGCAAGTAGTCAGTGTGTACTCATGCAGGATTTGTGTCTTTTTTATGATAAAATAACCTGAATATGATTCCTGCAAACTTCTCTGCAACAAGTGTGTGTGTCATGCATAATGTATGAGTGTTCCTGCGTGTTTCGGCGAGCGTCTGTGTGGTCGCGCGTATGTACACGTCTCCGTCTAAACATGCATGTGTCAAAGTTCAGCCTACTCCGCTCCCTCTTTTTCTCGCGCACATTTTTCTTGTGTGATATTTTTTCAGGCGCTCTTCTGTCTCGCTGCCTGGGCCTCCACATTAGGCCAATTTAATTAGAAGCCTTTCAACAGAACTAATTAGCCAGCTACGCTAGCCGGGCTGAATGAGGGGCGAGGGGAGGTGATTGAAGTTCTGTTACCCAAGGAGAGCTTTGTTTAACGGTTTGATTCCCACTTTTCTTAATTTTTTTTAATACAAAACAGACTAATGGAATTTGAGGGAGCTGGTTTGCTTCAAAAGACTTTGGGTCGGGGCGGGAGGAGTGATGGCTGCTGAAGAACCGTCTCACAAGGCTCCATTTGAATTCCTGCGTTTTTAATTAAGAAGCTCGGAGGCTACGACATGACTGATCATCCTCTGTGATAGTCTTTGTATGGTAAAGATATTTCATTTGTGTTCGCAACTCATCTGTTTAATTGGCTCCGACTCAGGAAAAGAAGTGATGATGAGATGCGAGGGGACATTTACCAAAACACATGATCGGGTGTAACTACGTCCTTGTGCTGCTCTGGATGAGCGCCTAACAGGAAAGTTGGCTCGGATGAAAGTTGACAGCTGGGTGGTTCAGAGCAGGTGTGTCCCTGGAAGAGTGAAGCACTTTTGATTACTTTACTCGCTGCTGCTTTTTAGCTGCATTAACTCGACTCTGCAAAGGGACAAAATCAGCCTGCATGTTGGTCCAACACACGAGACGACTCGTGGACGGATGACGGCCTCAGAGGGCCTCAAACAAAGTGCGTCTCACGGCGTCTGATCCTCTGTCGGCGTAATGAGTTGATGTCACTTAACTGTTTGAAACAGGGATTGACATCAGTTTTCTTGTGCTGTGTTCAGATGCCTTTCACAAGCATTTAACCCTTTGATACCTGAACAAAGTGGTTTGCTTTCTTTAGAAAACATCTAAAAAATAAAAAAAGGCAATAATGAAACTTGGCAAGAAATGTCCCACAAATCGCAATAAATAAGAAAAAAGTAATAAGAAAATTACTTAAAATTTTGCTTAAAAAAGAAAAAATGCTGAGAAAACATTATGGTATTTATATATATTTTTTTTAAATTATGTGACAGAAAAAAAGTTATTTAATTTAACTTTTAGAATATTTTTCAGGTAATTTTCTTGTTTCAACAATGTTTTAACAATCTTTTGCTAAATTTTGTGCCATTTCTTAAGTTGCTCATTGCTTTCCCCCCAAGTTTAAAAAAATAATAATAATAATCAAGCCAATTTGCTCCATTCTCAAAGGGTTAAAGGGATAGTTGTGGATTTTTGAAGAGGGGCTGTATGAGATGCATATGGTAGCTGAAACAGTTTGCAGAAACAGACGAGGCCCACAGCTCAAATTAAAAAAAAAAAAAAGTCTGATTTTACAGCATGGAGAGGCTGCATCATAAATTTTCTGCAGCTCTCCAAAACAGAAAATCTGACAACCACGTCCACTTTACACTATGATTGTGATTGTGCAGAAATGAGAAACAGGACGAGGTTTGGACATCTCTGCGAGTTCTTCATTTTTCAGTTCTGCACACAGACACTTATGTCACCTCTCACATGAACAAACGAGTGCTTGAGCATCATGAATGTCCTCGAGGAGAGACAGCGAAGACTTGCAAAAAAGTCTGAATTCTTGACGAGGGATGAGGTATGCAGCCAGTAGGAGAAAAAAAAGCTGTTCTTTAGTGTCATAAACCGGTTTGTGCTTTGTTAAAAAAAAAAAAAAAAAAAAAAAAAAAGCACCAGTGTGTTTAAAAAGTATTGTTTTAGGACTGGAATTGAAAAAAAAGATATCCAACCTTAGTGATGCATTCATTCTGAAAGTGAAAATGTCAAAAACATATTTCAAGTTTAATATAAAATATATCGTCCTCCAGGCTCAGGAGGACATTTTTGAGTTTTTTGGGAGAGCTGCTTGGAGACAAAAAAATCTTTAAATCAATAAAGTTATCTTTAGGGCTAAATACTAAAAGATTTACGACAAAAAAAAAATTAAAGAGAGGAACCCAAAGAGAGTTTGCCTCTGGCTCCAGAGTCTGTGAGACAGCGTTCAGATATTCCGAATGTTGAGACGTGTGTCGAGATACCAACGTTTTCAGGGTTGAGGGTTCAAATCCCTCTAAAACAACCACACACTCTGTGTATTCACAGCGCGCAGTGTCTGCAGAACCACAACTTTACAAAGCAGAAAAGAGAAACGGACAAAATACAAAGCATGAAATATGAAATGTTGACTCACAGCAAGACAGACAGAGACAATCGACAATCACAAAGTCAATTTCTAGACCACTTTTCAAAGTTATAAAACTGCCTCCCAGACAAAAAACAACTGTAATACAAATGCCAATAAAATAAACAACACAAAGAGCAGACATGAATTGCAAACGCAGTTAGAGAAAAAATATACAAACACTCGCAGAATGAAATGAAATCAAACAGGTAAAAGCAATTTACTTAAATTAAAAAGTGTTTTTTCTGTTTTTCTGGAAACAACAAGGTGTCGTTTTAATGAGGCGACAAAACGCACATTTAATTGAAGAGGTTTAATCTAATAAATACTAGCTGCAGGAAAGTAATATGATGCTCAAACACACACAAAGTGCAGACTTACAGCAGATCACGTTTCCAAGTTACACACACACACACACACACACACACACACACACACACACACACACACACACACTCAGTCCGTCTGAATCCAGCTCAACTGTTTTGACAAAATGCTGCTAATGGAACGAAGAGGAGCATCGTCCCTCCTCCTCCTTCTCCTCCTCCTCCCACCAAAAACAAATTAATTTTTTCTCCGCTCGCTGATTAAAAATGTACCTACCACATGTGGCTGTGAGCCGTGTGCAACAGGAGCCCAATATGCAAATCTCACCCTTTTTAAGACTTATCTACATATCAAATATTCTCCAGGCTTCACAAACTCTGAGATATTGTACGCTGACCAAAGGCTCGGGCGTGTGTGTGTGTGTGTGTGTGTGTGTGTGTGTGTGTGTGTGTGTGTGTGTGTGTGTGTGTGTGTGTGTGTGTGTGTGTGTGTGTGAGGAGCTTGTTATTGCACTGAGAGGTGAGGTGGCACAAGCAGAATTAGCGGCAACGAGCTCCGAGTGTGTGCATGAGCCTTTTTCTCTGCACACGTGCATCATACCAAATGATGATGTTACGTTTTTTTTCGGCTGTGTTCTGATTCTGAAATGCTGAAGACTCGCACCCCGCGCTCAAATATCTGCTGTCGGCTGAATACAAATGAGTCAGTTTGCTGTTTGTTTGTGTGTCGACTGAACAGCAACGAGTTACCAGCAAATCATGTCAATGAACACTCAGATACTCGCGGTGCAATTTTCACTTTTAGCAGTGGTAGTTTGACGGCGGGTCTGCAATTGGGTATAATCAGTGAAACCGTAATGAGATCGTTTTTAACTCTGACTGTCCGTCTGTTGACATTTTAAGATTTCTAAACACGCAGATCATATTTGGTATTTTTTTTCTTGAGGATCCCTGAAATACCCATGGTGCACCACACACTTAATTTTGTTTCTTCTTCAGGTGGAAGAAAAAAATCTTTTATCTCAGTGTGAATAAAACCTCCTTTATCCTGATCCTTTAGTCAGCTTATAATTAAAGTGAGTCGGCATATTTTAAATCAGTTTGGTGTAAATGTCTTTTTTTATTTGTTTTCTGTCCATTAGATGATGATGCACCAGTGGTACATGCAGTGAATCTCAGTGGCCTTCAGATAGAATTATTCAGTGGTGGCATTATATTTATTGAATATTTGTCCATTTTAGTACTACATTCAAGCTTCATATGTGACACTTGCTAACAGTTTTATTTCTCTCCGGTTTGATCTCGATGTTCATCACATTGTCAGCGAGCTTGAAGGTTTTCTCTCCAAAATCAAACCTTGAGTGAGACTTAAGTCAGTGATTCAGGTGCACACGCTGCTTAAATCAATGAAAAGTTTTCCTTGAAGGTGAAAATCCTGAGCCTCATTGTTCTCGGCGAGATAAAACTCCTCGCTCTGCCTCCATCCGTCTGTCTCTGAGTAGCTGCAGCTTGAAGCAGCGGAGCCGCTCCTCTCTTTATTACAGCTGACAGTTTGTTTATGTCTGGTTTGAAGCGTTTATTTTTACAGCGTTTTACAGCTTCCCTCGGTCTCCTCGGCTCACTTCTCCGACCTCGAGCTGACTGCTGCTTGTTTAGACATTAAACAGATTCAGACCCTCGGTGCCGTTACAGCAGCAGCAGCGGAGAGCACGGCTCCGAATCATCTGGAAAATTACCATACAAGCCTTCATACCAAGTGACACTGATACCAAAGCACAGCTTCATTTGAATATCACTCATTAACTGGATCAGAAGGTACTGACCCTAAATAATATGAACTGATACGACTGATATTAATACGGTTATACGATTTGTAAAATAATGATCAAGTATTCTTTTTACACTCCTGTGATCCTAAATAAGAAACATTACAACAAAGGACCAAACCTTATAAGTACATGAGCTGGAATTTAGGAACCCGTAGGGACTGTTTGGTGCATTTTACACACTTTTCACTCTTAATTTTTGATAACTGTCGCTGTGTTTATGCATATTGCACAAATTTTGGCAAGATTGTGTATTTTTGTTTGATCTTGGAATTTCCAGCGCGGCTCCTACAGTAAGTCTAAAATACACCTTTGTGCTCCTTATGTTACGCTGTCATCAGCAACATTTTAACCTGACGCCGCCATAAGAGAGGCGTCCATTTGCTGAATACGAACGTGTGACCTCAGTGACGATGAATGAGTTGAACCTTTAAGTGCTGGCTCTATGTGTGATGATCTCCACAGGTTGTCCGGTGAGATCAGTATTGATGGTGATGATAATAATAGTTTACACACTCATTTGCATGTCACTCATTTCTTGCTGGTTAGGGTATCTGTGAGGTGTGGTTAGTTCTCATAGATGCACGGGATAATGATTCAGGTGAGCAACAAAGGTGAAATACAGACCAGTAAGTTGCTGTTGAAGAGCAACAAGGTGGCAAGACTTCCTATTATCACAGCCGATTTTCTTCGTCATATAAATATTGTTTGTTACACCTATTTATTTGCAGAAAAGTATCTTTTTCCAACTGTTTGAATACGACTGGATTTCTGCAGTCGCTAAGCTGAAGGACGTCCTCTCTGCTCTCTCAGCGTCTCCTCCCTCTTAGTAACTTTCCGCTGAACAAAATCTAAAGTTATTATTATCCTTCAATGAAGCGGGGATACAGCGGGGATTTGAACTCCCTCCTTCCCCTTTAAAAGGTGACAGATCGAGGCAGAAGATCTTAAAGGGACGCCGAGTGTTGGCTGCGTTCCCCACCGCTGTAAGGCAAACTCTCCACCTGGTGAGTCTGCAGCAGCACGAGCAGCGTGATACCAGTGTGTGTGTGTGTGTGTGTGTGTGTGTGTGTGTGCGCGCGCGCTGTGTGTGTGTGTGTGTGTGTGTGTGTGTGTGTGTGTGTGTGTGTGTGTGTGTGTGTGTGTGTGTGTGTGTGCGCGCACGCGCGCGCGCCGAACAGGAGAGATTAATTGCACAAAAGCACTTGTGGACTGACGTCAACTTGTGTATCTGTGTGTGTGTGTGTGTGTGTGTGTGTGTGAGCAGCAGTTCTGAACAGATGCAGGGAACTAACTGTCAAAGAGAGAATAAATGTGTGTGCAGCCGTTTGAAGCATCTCTGGTGGCGGAGGATGTCCTAGTTTCAGGACGACGTCTCTCATCTCGACGTCGAACGTGCTCCCACCACTTTAGGAAAACATTTATATATCAACTGTTTTGACATTTTCTTAGTTGCGTAGCTGAGTTGAGTTTTACTGAAAGTCACTCTGTGAATTAATGCAGGGCTCCGTTTTTCCTCCGAGTCCCTTCACACATTTTTCTGATGCTTTTGAGCACATTTATGGAAATAATAGAGCTAAAGAAAGGTGGATATTTTTCTCACGAGTTGGTGGAGACCAAATCGGAGATATAAATGGACAGAAACACATCACGTTGCTGTGTGTCTGCTGGATCCTTAAATTGGCAGCAGTTTGCTCCCACGTTGGTGAGACAAATTTTAAATGCTGATACATCAGGGATTGGTTTCTCTCAAAATTCAGAGACTTTACTTGCAGCTTTCCTTATATTTTGCTCATGAGGACTTGTGGTTTGACTTGGACATGCTCTTCATGACCAGAGACTTAACTTGGACCTTCTCTTATTAACTTGAGATTAACTTGCCTTGAGACTTGTTTCCAAAAGACATGAGACTCTTCTCTAGCAGGTTCGTCACATGACCACTGTTCAAGACCAGCAGAAGCCATAACAAGTTGAGTCTTTAGTGTCTTTCCAGTGTTTTTTTAGACTTGAAAAGCTGTTACTTTTTTTCTGAGATGTTGGTTCTTTTCCATCCAGGATTGTGCCCCCAAAAAGCATCAAAATGATAATTTTCAACCATAACCAAGTGATTTTCGTGCTTAAATCTAACCACGTTAACCACGGCGTTTTTTAAACATAAAGTTTCATTGTATCCACTACATAATAACAGATATTACATATCAGTACTTTGCAGAAACGTACATGAGATGATGAGAAGATGGCGCCGCAGCACGTCAGAGGAACAATCCCACCATTGCGCGTGTTACCTGTTGCATGGCAACGTACAATGCCAACATTATTTCTGACACACGCGGTGTGTTTACATAAACTTTGAGCTCGACTTGGTTTCCTCTTGACTGACTCGAGGCTTGACTTGTAACTTGGTTTGGACTTGTCTAAGTTGAACTGAGACTTGACCTCAAACACTACGGCTTTGACTTAAGACTTTCTTTGGCAAGACTTATCTGACTTTTTGTAAATGACTGAGACTAAGTTTTAAGGACTTGAAAGTCTTACTTCAACAAGACTGAGACTAGCGAGTTGCTTTGACAGAACTGAAGAATTATTTTGTGTTTTGCAGTGGACCTGAAACTTGACTTATCTTCAAGGACTTGAACCTTGACTTAAGACTGTCTTTTAGCAGGTCTTAAGACTTTTTGTTATTGACTGTACACTCACTTTTAAGAACATAAGAGTCACAACTAAAGAAGTCTTTTGGATTTTTTGCAGCTGACCTGAACCTTGACTTTCCATTCCAAGGAGTTTGGACTTGACTAAAGGCTGCATCAAGACAAGGTCACAGGTCAAACCACAGTGACAATGAAGACACAGAAATCATAATTCAGATGTTGATGAGCTTTGAAGCGCTGGAGGACTCGGATGTCGAACATCAGTTGAGACGAAGTGAACGTTAACTGGAGGCTTTGGAGTGTAAATGGACATTTGTTATGCAGTTTAATCTCTCGCTGGTCTCCATGACGCCGCCGAGTTTCCTCCAGCCGAGCCTGTCAGAACGTTTCAGCCTGACAGCCTGACAGTCTGTTTGAGGGGGGAAAACACACACAAACCCAATCCACATGACTACATTTTTCACTGCAGGGGTCTCAGTAAATGTGTGTATGTGTGTGTGTATGAGAGAGAGCGAGCATTAGAGTGTGCATGGGGCGATCGAGAGGGGGTAAGAGTATAAATGTGCGCGTGTGTGTGTTTGACAGCTCGCGGCATTGATCAGAAGATAAACCGGCAGCCTTTCTGCTCCATTGTGGCAAGTAATGGTTATGGGAGCATCCAAACACACACACACACACAGTTTCGCTCATAGCCAGACTGATATATCGTCAATGTTCGTGTGACTAAACTCAACAAAGGCGCCGGGGATAAAATCTTTATAACACTGACAGTCTTCAACTTTTTTTTTCCCATCCGCGATCTGCATTTGGATCACTGAATTTCATCTCTGTCAGTTTTGAAAAAGTGTGACAGCTTTTCTTTCAAAGTGATTGATAGCAGCAAATCAAAACTAATATTGCTGCTTTTTCAAGGACAGGAGGGAACTTGTCCTCCGTGGACACGATGGTAATATTTTTACAGGCCGGGATTCTCATAATTTAGAAACACTGAATGATACATGTCAGACGAGGATTTTCTCGATCTCTCTCCAGATGGCTCCCTGCAGTTTTGAAATAATCTTCAGATAAATATTTTCCTCCTCGGGGGGTTTGGTGGAAGATTGAAGATCAAATACTGCAGCATGTTTTATCGGTAGAGTCGTGTCAGAAACGGTCCCGTGTCCCGGGATGAGTTCGTACCTGCAAAGAAGTTGTGATCAGATGGTGGTCAGAAGTATTTTTGATGCTACCTGAAGAGTTAATGAGCTCTGTTAATGAGCTATAATGTCATCTAATAAAAGAGACAGCATTACGTGCAAAATTATATATACAAGAAAACATTTTTATTAAAAAACCATGAATAGTAACTCTGCTGGGTGGGTGAATCAGTTATCAACCATAACTGAACTGAACTGAATTTTTAGTAGAATAAAAATACATTTTAGTCCATCAATGTTTGGTCCAACAGAATATGTGAATGCAAAAGATGCAAAACTCCCCGTATGATACGTGAGCTGAGCAGAACCGAGTTTGGGAAGTGAGGATGTTAACTTTATGAAAATTAGCTTTCAGTGACGAGTAATTTAATAATTTGAAGAAATAATAAATGACTGCTTGTTTTGCCTCTTCGGTGGGGATAACTGTGGCCGTTTGCAGATTGTCCATATGGCAGTATGTCCCAACAAAAAAGTGATGCCATTTTATATTGTATATGCAAAAAAGGAAACGTCATGTTGACCTCATAATGTTATGCACATTTTTGGCTGTTACTCAATGTCATAAGTCAGGAATGGAAGAGGAGACATTTGGTCAGATGCTGAATCGGTGACGCTGATCTTGAAACTGTGCTGACTGTGTCGATCCTCTGTGCTGATGGGGGGAAGACGTGTTGTTTCTTGTGTTGTTTATAACATATTTTCAAGACATTATTGTCAAAAAAAGTTTTTGTCCTCGTCAGTTATTTATGTGTCTATATGTGTATGTATCCATATGAACAAATAGTGAATATATTTGTGTATATATACACAACACAGAAAACTATGCCATCTGTTACATCCATAGACTTCTAATCACTCACATAAATCTAGTTTAAAGGCATGAATGTCACCACATTTTTTATACAAACACACATTTCCTTTAGTGGTGTTCATTCAGTCATTTGTTGGAGTGGGACTCTGGTAATAACTTCACTGAGGAAGAGTTCCTGCACACACACAGATACACACACACACACACACACACACACACACACACACACACACACACACTCAACTTCTCTGCTCGCAGCCACAAAGCAGCCGTGACAGAAATTGGGCAGCAGGTTAATAACTACTGCCCATCCTCACAGTGCCCAGGGCCACACACACACACACACACACACAAACACACACACACACACACACACACACTGCAGTCACAGTCACAGACAGCATGTCCAGGTACTGCAGATGATAAAGTGTTAGGTCTTGGTATTGAGTCAGTGTGTGTCAAGGATGTCCAGCTCTGCTCTATTTCCTCTGTATGCTATTAGATTAAGAAACTGCCACACACACACACACACACACACACACACACACACACACACACAGAACCACACACACACACACACACACACACTGAGAACAGCTTCACTCCTGGTTTCTCGATTCTGTTGGCTTTTCGTCACCATCTCTTCACCTCTTAACATTTATTAAACGTATTCAGAATTCGGTGTGACACGATCAGCAGCACGCTTTTTCTTTACTTCCATTCCCCCTCCTCCATTCACAAATATGGTCTTAAACACTAGAAATGTGACAGGATGCTATTTGTTGTGAGTCAAACCTCTAAAATCCCCCTCGGACAGGAGAGGAGATGGAGTTTTCGAGGAGGAGAATTGGTTGATTCATGGTTTCATGCAGCGAGTCGTAAAGCTGCTCAGTGTTGTGGGTAAACAGGTGAATACAGAGAGCGTCCGTCTTCCAGTCAGCGCTGCGTTGAATAATGACGCACATTAGATATAAGAAATAGAGGATAAAAATACATCACTACATAGAAATACTGCAGTACTTCACACCAGTCCATCACACAGAGAGGCTGTGGCGATACTGGGTTAAATGAATCATCAGTGGGAATATTATTAACTGCTCAAACAGGATGAGAATGGGTTAATGAATTTCAATAATAACATTATAGACATGTTTCATTTTCTGTTGCTGTTCGTATAAAAGCCTCAAATTAGAAACAAAAAAAAGTTTTGCTTTACATCTGATATTTTGCTCTTCTCAACACATTCTGCAAAAAGACAAAAATAAGCGAGGTGGCCATTGGTTTCTGCTGACGATGTAAATCTATAAGAAGACTTCACAAATGTACAGTTTCAGTTTTTAAAAGGGTTTAGTAATTCTCTTAAACAGCTGGTAGCTATTTTTTAAGCCAGCGTTACTCGAAAAGATTTAAATCGTGCATTTGTCAGGGATTACTTTCATTGGCGGATTAATCCACATGCTTTTGTAAAGAATACTGCAGTTTTGTTGCCTTTGGTAAAGCAGAACCTGACCATTAGTTAAAGGGTATCTAAGAACTTTAGTCTTTTTTGCCTCAGGTGGCATATACAGTCGATATATGTTCAGGTGTTAAGTTAGGCCTCTGTTAATCTGCTTTTTCACCCATGTCAAAACTGCCACATTAGGCAGGCGTCCATCACAGTTTTGCACAAAACTTAAGTGATATTTTCAAAATTTTGGTTAAACACAATTGTGAGATGATTGCAACTTCTCTCTCGATGTTATGCGACTTCTCCTCCGGTGATAACATGCCAAGAAACATGGCAATGGATGTTCAAAACATTAGCAGGTCACGTGCAGTGAGTGACGTCGTTCTTTATTGGACTTGCCGACCACGTCAGGGCTCTGTAACACAATCTCACTCCGACCTCGTTAAATACTGACGCTTGGTCAGGTGACCTTCCACATACACCTGTGACGTTTTAGGTGTCCTTCCCACGTCAAGCTATGACGTGCTGGGATGCCGCTACAGAAATGCATGTGGTGGGATGATGCAACCCGAGAAGAATCCTTGAATTGCCTCGTCTTGTTTACGTTGGCGAGATCTCGGACGTTGAACATGTAGGGACGTGGCACGTTGAGCAAGCGAAGATATGAGTAGATTACCCCCTCTGCTGTTCAAAAAGTGTATAGCAGTTCATTTTTCATTTCATAAATTTTAATCTCGCATGCTTTTTATCGATTTTTAACTGCCTTGCGATGCATCGTTACATCCCTAATGAACAGCTATATATCAAAAAAATCAGATCTAGAAAAACGTCTGAATGGCGCACTGAGGCTTTCAGTGTGAACACAGTGTTGGTAGAGCGAATATAAGCACATAAGGTGCAGCAGTAACCTTCTGTTAAGGTGGTATTTGTGTCTGTTTAAGGGCAAATGAATAAATCCTAATCTAACTGTGCTGATGTGGATTTTAGGCCTATAAAGTGACGTAAAATCCGGTCTTGTTTTGAGGTGGAAACACTGCAGACTCTCAGCCACGGCGTGCTGAGAGGAAAGAGAATTAGCTTCAGTTTGTCTCCACATTTTCTGAACTGGAGGTTTTATTTGTCCTCCTCCATTGTGTGAAGGCATTTTGGAGACAGAGAGACAAATTGTAAATGTGGAGAGAGGAGGAGGAGGGAGCGAGGAGCGATGGATGGAGAGTCTGGGAGAGAGAGAGAGAGAGGGGGAAGTTGTGTGTGTGGGCGATGGACGGGGAAAGATAAACGGCTCTTCTTTGATGGTGTGAGGCGTCGATTGAAACGGCGAATAAAGGCCGGCTTTCATCAGCCAATGGGCTGTTAGTGACACTGGGGGAACGAGCCAAGCCGATTGGCCCGCGGCCTGAGAACACTTCCTGGGCCAGTAAACTGCACGCTCTGTCACCCCTCTATTCTTCCCCCTTCATCCCTCTCTCCCTCTCTCTCTTTCATTCATTGTCTCTCTCCATTAATTACTCTTCCGCTCTCTCACTTTCTCCTCTTTGTCTCTACTTCTCTCTCTGTGCTGTTGACGACACCTCCCTCACCCTCTTCTGCTCCCTCTCCTCCTCTTTCTGCCTCTCCTCATCCCTCTTCCTCACCATCTTCCTCCCTCCTGAACTCCTCGACCTCCTTTCCCTGGATCCTCCTGTTTCTCCTTGTTTCCTCTCTCCTCTCCTACGTCCTTCTCTCCTCGCATCCTCTTTCTTCTCCTCTTGACTCCTCCCTTCTCAACTTTTATCTCATCTCCTGTTCTTTTTCTCTTCTTCTCTTCTGTCTTCTTTCATATTCTGTCCACTTTTCTCCTCTCCTCCCCTTTTTCTCTTTTTTGTCCTCTCTCCACCTTTCCTATCATCTTCTTTCCTCTCCTCTCCTCCCCTCTCGCTTTCTCTCCTTCTCTCGTTTCCTCTCATCTCCTCTCCTCGTTTTTCCTCTCCTCTCCTTTTTTTGTCCTCACCTTTTTTCTCCTCTTGTATCCTTTCCTCCCCTCTCATGTCCTCTTGTTTCCTTCTTTCTCCTCTTCTCTCCTCTTCTTTTCCTTCTCCTTTCTTTCCCCTCTTTTTTATTCTCTTTGTTCATCGTGTCCTCTTCCTTCTCTCCTTTCCTTTTCCTGTTTTTCTTTCCTTCTACTCCTTAAAACTTTCTTCTCATTTTTTCACATCTCTTTTTGTCTTCTCTGATTTTTCTTCTCTCTCCTTTCTTTTCTCCTTTGGTTTTTCTCTTCCCTCTTTCCTTCATCTCTCCACTCGTCCTTTTTCTCATCTTATGTCTCCTTTTCTTCTCTCTTCTCCACTCATTTACTCTCATCTTGTGTCCTCACCTCCTCCTCTCTTCTTGTTTCCTCTCTTCTCTCCTTCCGTGTCTTCCCTCTTCCTCCTCTTCCCCTCTTTCCCTCCCCCCATCAGAGAGTGAAAAGTGAGACGTCATCTTGTCGCGTATCAAGAAAACATTTTCTCCTGCAAAGTGTTTAAGAAGAGTGCACGATGGAAAGAGCTCGAGAACGGAGGGAAGAAATGGAGAGAGGGAGTTAGAGATGGAGGGAGGGGTGCAGGAAGAAAAAAGAGAGAAAATCATTTTGCTATGAAGTAGAAAGAGAGAGGGAGCGTCGCTCGGCTGCCTCAGAGATCGATTGCTTTGCGGAGCTCCTGACAGGTGTAATTGTAAGGGCGTCATCTGTTCTTGTTTGCACAAAATACATTTTTTTCCCCCACTCTCTTTTCTTTTTTAGTTTTTTTTTTTTTCCTCAGAAGCCGTGACTGTAGAGACGTGGAGCGCGGCGTCGCCGTCACCGTCGCCTAATCTTCCCGCCATCATCCCATTCTTGCGCTTGCCACCGGACAAATCCCCTGTTATTTGAACAGATGGTCGGAAATCCATTCTGGTGATAAGTTGCCTCTAGTTAGCATTTAGATTACCTGCAAAAATGGAACAATTTACTACTCTGCCTCCCAGCATAACTTCCTCCCCTCCTCCTTTACCTCTCTCGTTTTCTTCACCAAGAGCAGCCCCCCCCCTCTCGCTACACCTGCCACCTTTGGGTGCCCCCTCCCTGCAGCTCGCTGTCATCTTTGTACCGGCTTTGACTCATTTTGTAACGAATTACAGCGAACTTTGACGAGTGTGTTAAAGAGTCAGAGGAGGGAGGGAGGGAGTGAGGGAGGAGCTGAGGAAGGAGAGGATGAAGGAGTTGATAACAGAGGAGAGAAGAGGAAAGGAAAGGAGGGGTTTAAGTAAAAGAGAAGAGGCAACGAGGAAACAAAGAGAGAGAAGGGAAAGAGGAAACCAGGAAGAAGGGCAAAAATAATAATAATAATAATAAAATTTAAAAAAATATTTAAATTCACAAGTACTATCAACTTAATTATTTCAATTCCTAAAGCTAAAATTTTTATTTTTATTTTTATTATTTCTTCTTTTTTGGTCAAATTATTTTTTCTTTCTTTTTACTTGAGATTATTTTTATGTCATCAGAATGTCATCTGCGTCATGTAATTTAAAAATATATATATATACAGTCTATATTTGTTTTAAAAAATACATATACACATATAAGCAAACTTTGCTGAACCCAGAACTTGCGTGCGGGAGTTTGGTGTTTGCTTCGCGTCTGAATGTGATGGTTTTTTTTCCTTTTTCTACTCCTTAGCATGTGCCTCCTTCCCCTAATGCGAACCATCTCTGCCAGCATGTGTGGTCGACGTCCTGCCGTTGGTTTCCATGTGCTTTTGTTCCCTAAACATAACCGCGTGCAGCGTCATCCCACCATGTGCTTTTGTTGACATCAGGGTAGCAGCATCCTGGAACATCAACTACAGACACATAAAACGTAACATGTAGACGTGGAAGTCCACTGCAAAGCGGCAACATGTGATGACTTTGGATGAATTGGGATGAGAGTTTTAACTTTTCCTCCTTTGGGTCCCCTTCCCTTCTTTGCATCCTGTATCAATTCGTCACCATCCTTCTGTTTGTCTTCCTTTCCTGTATTTTTTCCTTGAACTCTTTACCAGACTTGTTAACATTTATTTATTATTCCTTATAAACCACTCTCTCCTTCCCGGCCTCTTACTTTTTCCTCTTGTTTTGCTGCTTTTTTAAACCCTTTGCTTCAGTCCCATTTCTCACCTGCCTCCTAAATCTATTTATTTTCCTTCCTTTTCCCTCTTTCCCTTCCCCTGTTTCTTATCATCCTTTACCTTCCTTCAGTCACTCTTCCTGTCCTTTATTTCCGCCCTTCTATAATGACCTTCGTGCTCCTTATATTATGTCATTACCGTCCCGTGGCGTATCATAATGCCGCTGCAGGAGTAACATCGGTTCTGTCTGTTAGTGGTGTATCATGCAGACACAGACTTTTGGTGTCGGGATCTTACACCGAAATCAGTGCAAAATCAGCGGTATTTGACAACTTCGGCGTGAGAACGTGCTGGAAAGTGAGAAGAGCGATGAAGGCAAAAGAGATAAAGAAAGAAAGATGAGATGGAGAGAAAAAGAAGAAGAGAAAATATGTGAAAATAAAGAGAGGAGACAAGAAAAAATAAGGTAGCTCCCTTAGTCACTTTCTTTTCCTTTCTTCCTTCCTCTCTCTCTCTCTCCCTCTTTTAATCACTCTGTATCCTCCCTCTTTTCTTCATCTTCTCCACTTACATTTCTTTCTCTTTCAAGTTCCCTCTCCTCTCTCTCGCTCTCTTTCAT
Source organism: Plectropomus leopardus (assembly GCF_008729295.1). Lineage (NCBI taxonomy): Eukaryota > Metazoa > Chordata > Actinopteri > Perciformes > Serranidae > Plectropomus > Plectropomus leopardus. The sequence goes on along the minus strand of NC_056476.1, from coordinate 961,202 downwards.
CAGGGATAATTTACAGGATGTGTTTTGTGTTGATATATTTGTCTGAAAGAGTGTGGGTCTGTTAACACATACACACACACACACACACACACACACACACACACACACACACACACACACTCACAGATCCAGGTGTGCGGCTGAATGTGACAGATAGCTGTGTGTTCCTCTGTGTATCGGCATGTCTTTTCCTGTGTGTGTGTGTGTGTGTGTGTGAGTGTGTGAGACTCCTTCCTCGCTCGCTCCTCTTCTTCTCTGGTATAAATTATGTGTCACTCGTCTCCCAGAGCTGTGATGAGCGTCTGATTTGCATAATCCAGTTAGAGGAGTCAAATGGCGCTGTCTGCTAGCAGATTTGGCATGGTAGCCCCAACGCTAGCTTCATTAGCATGGACCATTACAGCCTGGATTTAGCCTGACAGAAACACACACACACACACACACACACACACACACACACACACACACACACACAACACACACACACACACACACACACACACACACACACACACACATACACACTCTCTGCCACATCTGGCTCACTCACTCTATGTGTGTGTGTATTTGCATAGCTTTGTGTGTGTGTGTTCAGGTACATTTATATTGATTGTTTTCATACTGTGTGTGTGAGTGTGTGTGTGTGTGTGTGTGTGTGTGTGTGTTGTGTGTGTGTGTGTGTCCATGTCTGTGTCTGTGTAATGGATTTTACAAGTTGATACAATCACCTCCTGCACCGGTTACATCTGCCTCATCTACATGGTCCCACTGAGATCTGTGTGGTGTGTGTGTGTGTGTGTGTGTGCGCGTCCGTGCGCGTGTGCGTGTGTGTGTGCGTGTGCGTGTGTGTGCGTGTGCAGTACAGTATATACATACACACTGTACAGGAGCTCTTAAGCTAAACTGAAAGCTCAGTTCATGTTCGGTTGTTGCTGGTGGCGAAGCCTGAGGACGATCGATCTGTCCAACACTTCGCAGAGAGAGAGACGTCTCACTTCCTGCTGTCCACATTAACTCACATTTACTGATCACATTTTTGTCCCTCAGAGGATTAACCTGATATATTTTAATGATGCTGCGATATTTCGTGGAACGCCACCCTCAGGACAAACTACCTGTAAGGATCTAACAGAATGTGAATCGTCAGTTTGTTGTCTTTGTGTGTATTTATTTATTTTTGGTAATAGAGTACTCAGGGATGATGTTTCTGTCAGCTGAAAAAAGATATGATGTTTCTGAAGTCCTGACAAAGACCGGCGGTGGTCCAAACATTTGGCTTTTTTAATGATTTATTATTAACACTATTAAAAAAAAGGCTTTTCCGTATAATTCCTCCCTCGTTTTCACACTTTTGGAGCGCCTGGATTTCCCGCTCGTTTGATTCCCCTTTTCCATGAGCACCCGTTTGCGACCTGTGTTTGTTTGTGGTTTACAGAGCAAACAGCTATTTTTCTCCTTTTTCTTTTTAAAAACATTTGTGAAAAATAATCTTCACAAATGAACACCATTTTTAGGATTAAATGCAGAATTAAAAGGCAAACGTAAGGCTATAAGTGAACCACACTTTGCCCATCTAGCAGGGAACGTTCCCACAACATTGGCTAACGTTCCCTACAAGTTGCAATAAAGTTCAAAGAACATTTTAAGGATGTTTATCATTACAAATAGTGTTCCTGTGAGTTTAAATGCTGACTAAGACGTAACGTTTTAGCTGCAACGTTGTGAGGGTGTTTTGGTGATATTGAGAAAAGAACGTTCTTTTTTATAAATCGTTCCCACAACGTTATATGACAACAAAGGGAGAACATTTTCAACATTTATTGAGGACTGAGATTATTGACCTTTTTCTTTAAGATGAAAAAGCAATGTGATATATTAACAATAATTAATTTAATTTATTATTATTTTTTTTTTTTTTTTACATTTTTTGACGTTTATAGAGAATGTTGCCCGCAGTTTAATTAAAACGTTCTGGAAAAATAAAGAAAAAACATTGAAAATGTTTCTAAAACATTCAGTGGTTGCATATTAATGTTCTTAAGATGTTTTTAGAACCAAAGTAGTACATTTTGTCAGTCGTAGTACTTTGGGTAGCACTTGCAGAATTGTCCACATTACTTATCAGTCTGAAATGTTTAAATCTTCTAATCCACCTCTGCCGCTCGGGTGGTTTTGGGAAATCAAAGAGTTCTCCGAGTTTTGTGGTGAAAGTCAGGTTTGCAGATGCCACGATTCCCAGCTGGATGTGTCTGCACTGTCTTCATTTACATGCATTTACATTAGAGCTATATCTGCTCACTTTTCTCTGTATTTCTGTTCTTTACTTTTTGCTTTTTGTTGTAAAACTGTTTTTTCAAAGTTGACCTTTAATTAACGAACCATCTTTTGTCTGGAGAGATTTCAACTTGGTCTGTTTTTTGCTTCCCTTATGGTGATTTTCTCATGTATTTTTTTACTTTTGGAGAACACAACACAAAACACATCCTAGTTTAAATACTTGTAGAACTAAAAATGATTAAAATGCAGTCGGCTAAATTTAAGTTTTAAAGTTTTTTCCCTCTCAGGTTGATTCTGAGGTAAAAATCAGATCCAGTGACATCACAGCTGCAGTGTTTTTGCCGGTAGCTCTGCTCCCAGGACGGCATGTTAAATTCAAAACCATCACCGAGAGACAAGAGCAGGTCGTTATCCCCCTTTGCTCTACAGAAAGTACCAAGGTATTATGATGGTAACATCAGTTTTACTGACCAGTGGCCATCATGCAAAATGTGCAGGATGAGTCATGTTCATCAACTCCTGCTTCGTGTTTTTTTTTTTGTGTTGTTGTTGTTTTTATTGCTAAGAGCTATAACTTATACCCAGAAAATACTTTTAATGTGAATAAGACCAAATTTAACCCTTCAATTCAATTCAAAGAAACCAATTTCTTTCAAAAACATAGAAGAGGCAATAAGCAACTTTACGGCTTCAAAAAAAATGGCCCAAAAATTAGCAAGAAATTAGTCAAAATAAATAAATAAATAAATACATAATAATAACAATAATAATAATAATAATAATAATAATAATAATAATAATTATAATAATAATAAAAAAAAAACTTCGTTCCTACCCTCACCTATGGTCATGAGCTTCGGGTAGTGACCGAAAGAACAAGATCGCGGGTACAAGCGGCCGAAATGAGTTTCCTCCGTAGGGTGGCTGGGCTCTCCTTTAGAGATAGGGTGAGAAGCTCGGTCATCCGGGAGGAGCTCGGAGTAGAGCCGCTGCTCCTCCGCATTGAGAAGAGCCAGATGAGGTGGCTCGGGCATCTAATTAGGATGCCTCCAGGACGCCTCCCTGGTGAGGTGTTCAGGGCACGTCCCACCGGTAGGAGGCCCCGGCGAAGACCCAGGACACGCTGGAGAGACTACGTCTCACAGCTGGCCTGGGAACGCCTCGGGGTCCCCCGGGAAGAGCTGGACGAAGTGGCCGGGGAGAGGGAAGTCTGGGTTTTCCCTGCTTAGGCTGCTGCCCCCCGCGACCCGACCCCGGATAAGCGGAAGAAAATGGATGGATGGATGGATAATAATAATAAATAATAACAATGATAATAATAATTAATACAATGAAAAAAAGCAAAAAAAGAGAGAAAAGAAAATGACCTTAAGAAAGTGCAAAAAAAAATTATAGAATAATAAAATTTATATATTTTTCCAGTAACATAAATATGGTTTTCTGGATTTTTTCCCCTTTTTGGGATGATATCTAATGATCTCCCTGCAGCTAATTTTCAATACATTTTTTGTCATCTTTCATTTATTTATTTATTTATTTATTTATTAGCAAATCAAACTAATACTATATATTTTTTTTACTGTAGCCTAATACTCTCAACAAAAGAAAATAAAAAACACACTGTAAATTTAACTGGTTTAACTGCTTATAAAAGGCATCTGAACGTAGCACAACAAAACTGATGTCGCTCCAGGTTCTGAAAGGTTAAAGGTAAAAAATGGCCTTAAATTTTAGAAATGCTTCAAAAAACAGCTTTAGTGTGTGTGTTGTGACTTGAGTTTTGAGACTTTTGGTATTCTGTCTCACATCCGTCCTGCTGTTAACCTGCACTTTAAGGGACAGACGCTGCAGAGCTCGATGATCCTCTGGAGGCTTTTAATGAAAATCAGCACGGCTAAAAAAGGAGATTTTCTCTGTGAGGATCGATACAGTTTCACATTATTAATACATTAAACTGCGCTCTCGGAGATGCCTGATGATAATTCCCAGAACCACCCCTGTCTGCTGATAGTGCATAGCATGGTTGCCATGGTGATGTGCTGTGGCGAGCAGTATGGTTGTCTGGGCGACTGCAGAGGTAAACACAGCATACAGCGGGCGGGTCACAGATCCATCATGGCGGCACGGGTTCCTTATGAGGGTCTGTGACCTCGGATGTCACCTGATCACTGTCACACACACACACACACACACACACACACACACACAACACACACACTAATTCACTTACAAACACACACATTAACACACACACACACTGTCCACCTCCAGAGGCGCCACGTGGTGCCTTTATCGTGTTTCCTGTTTCTCACCGCTGCCCCACAATCCTTCAGTCTTCCCACAACAGGAAATTAAAGGAGCGTGTCGCGGCGCCCCGAGCGCCTCGACTTTTTGATTTGTACGAGCTGCTATCGCTAATGAAAATCAGCGCGGCGGCTCCGGACAACGGGGGCCGCTGATAGAGGAGCGACTTGTTCACCACACAACAGCCGGCGTCTCCCAACAAGTGAGCGCTGTAATCGCCTGGCGAGGGAGGAGGAGGGGAGGATGCCGGGGGGGGGAGGAGGAGAGGAGGGGAGGAGAGGCACGATGCCCCTCTGATGGATGCAGGTTAACAGAAGCCTTCAGGTGTAAATACAAACTGAAATTTTGATAAAGACTTTTTATGTGTATCGGTCAACAAACTCAGACACATCGAGACGCTGCAGACTGAAAATAAGACTCTGCTGTCCTTCTGACTTTTATTTTCCTCCTCCTTTCTCCTGTTATTTATCTTTTAACGTTTTAGTTTCTATTATCTTGTTACTCGTCGTGTGTCTTGTCGTCTTCCTTCTTTCCTCATTTTCTGGCTCCTTTTCTTCCCGTTGTGTCCTTTTTCTATCATCGTCTTTCCTCTTTTCCACTCTGCAATCTCTTTTTTTTTGCGTCACCATTCAGTCTCTGTTTCCGCACTCTTTCTCTTCCTCTGCCTTTTTTCTCTCATCTTTCTTTCATTTTTCTAGTTTATAATATCTCCAGTCCCATCACGTGTCTTCCCAAGTCATCACATGCTGCCACTCTGCAGTGAGACTTCTGCGTCTCCATACTGTGCTCGCGGTGTCCTTCTGCCTCTGCTGTGGACAATAACAAGCACATAGTGGGATTACACTGCATGTGGTTATGTTCAGGCAACAAAACATGGCAACCAACGCCGGCAGCGTCCCAACCTGACGCCGTTAGGCGGCGTATCATGCAGACGTGACAGGTCACGTCCAGCCATATTCTCGGCTGACGTCAACCGTCCATGTAACATTCTGCCGCGTCAGGTGCCGTGCAGCTGTCGGGCTGCGTATAATAACACCGCAAATGGTTTCACTTAGTTGCGTTAGCTGAAGCCATCCAGCGGCGTATCATGCAGACATGAAAGGTAGCTTTTGGTGTTGGGATTTAATGTAAAAAGTACCTTCAAAGTGGTTGTTTTTGACACTTTCTGAATGAGAACAGTCTGGTTTGCCCCCATTTTAACCTGAACCGATACTGAACCAAACTGTACTTACTTGCATAAAAACTAATAATTTCTACTAAGTTTTGAGGGAAATTGTTAAATTATTTTTTTATAAGATTCAAAAAATGTGAGTACTTTTACATCAAATTCATTGATATTTATTTAATTTGGAATATTTTTCTTATTGATTTGTTTAAATTTTATTCATCCACATTGTGAATAGAAGCTCAAAATGTACTTAAATTGTAAAACAGTTTCTCTTTACCTGTCTTCTTTTCCCTGTTTTTCATTTCTTCCCTCCCTCTCTCCCTCCCTCCCTCTCTCCCTCTGTCTCTCTCTCCTCTCCTCTTTCTCTCTTATTATTTCTGCCAGTATTTAGTGTGCGGCATTCAGACAAGGTCATGGAGCAATTTGTGTATATGTCTGTGTGTGTGGCTGCCTCTCAGCCTCGTCTCATCCAGGCACTCAGCCAAGAGAGAACGTCTTGATCCTGCACTCAGGACATTGTGTGTGTGTGTGTGTGTGTGTGTGTGTGTGTGTGTGTGTGTGTGTGTGTGTGTGTGTGTGTGTGTGTGTGTGTGTGTGTGTGTGTGTGTGTGTAGTGTTAGTGTGTGTGTGTGTGTGTTGTGGTGTACAGAGTGTGTGTTATGTGTGTAATGCTCTAATGGCTGTGTGAGGTGAGAGCATTTGTTTGGGTGACTTTCACAGTAAATATGTGTAATGCTCCTAATGCTGACAGAGGGAGAGGTATAGTGACTTTCACTGTTGCAAATCTTTATATCTATCCTGTGAGAGAGGGTGTGTGTGTGTGTGTGTGTGTGTGTGTGTGCAAAGTTCTCACTCCCTGACTCACTCTTAAATGTTTCCCTATATAAGTAAAAACTCATTAGTTAATGCTACAGCGAGTAGTAAATTAGCGTTTTGGACACTTGCTAATTATCATTATTTAGCTTCATTATTGACAGCTGTCGCACAGCGATCATTTTCACCTCTATAACGGTGCAGCAGCTTGCAGAAAGTAGTGTGCATACTTTGGACAGTGCTTTTTTTTTTGGTTTCATTTGTGGGTTTTTCAGAAATCTTCAAAACTGCGAATGTAACATACGTCCAATAAAAAAAGCGTACTTTTGAAAAAACAAACTCCTACTTATTGCAAAAAAAAGGTTTTACGCTTGCATGAAGTCATATTTTAGGCGACTGGAAAAAAACACATTTGGCAAAACTGCAATGGAAACCCTTTTTTTTGGCTTTTCTAGGTCACATGATGCTATGGCTATGTGCTTGTCCCATAACGTAACATTATTTGGGTAAGAAATTTGTTTTCAATATAAAATGGGTTGCACGTCGTTCCTCGAGCCTGCGCTGTCTTTGGTGAATGTGCTTTTAGAGTTTTTGCCTCGTCATCTTGGTGTCCGCTGCAGAGTCACCTTAATTAGACTCTGTGGTCAGCGTGGGAGATTTTAGAATCAGGATTAAGGACCTTTTGAATGCACGTGTGCTCTCTGAATGCTGCTAATTGGCTGTTTGTGTGAATTTTATTGTTG
>NC_056476.1:936397-951397 GCF_008729295.1 Plectropomus leopardus | reverse complement strand
GTGATTCGGTCTATAAAACTTTGCATTAGTTCAAACTTTTAATGAAGATACAGTATCTCAGTGAAATAGCACATTATCACAGGCTTCTTTATTTAAGGAATACTGCACAAATACAAGGAGAAATGTTGTGTTAAACATGTTATTTGTGCGTATTAAAGTCAGATTTGCTAACATTCCCGGTGCGGTCTTGATCCATTAAACATAAGACCACATTATTAAACATGAAGTTTATTTTTGGCAGCTGTTTAATCTTTGATTTTCTGCTGTTTCTGTGTGAGTTTGTGACTGCTGCTCTGCTGTAAATGACCTTGACAGTCATTGGTTTTAGGACTCCACGCTGTTTTTCTTTCGCAGCTGTATTAGTCCTTTATGTGTAATGAAATTCGCACATATACTAAAGGCGTGATTAGCATATATATTGTATTGACACAGTGGCAATATGTTCTCTCTCTTTCTTTATCTATCTGTCTTTTCCTCTCTCTATACCTTTCTCTCTTTCATTTTTCTCTTTATTTCCCCCCTCCTCTGCTCTTTCTGTGTTTGTGTTGCACTTTGAAGTTCAGCGGTGCTGTTTTCTATAATTTTTATCTGCAGAGCACGCCGTCGCCACATTGCTGCGATTATTTACAGTAAAGAGGGAAAAAAATAGTCATCACCACAGACAGCTGAATTTTTCCCCCCTATTATTATTTTGTTACGTGTTATTTATTAATGTACAGTGAAGAAGACTGAACGTCACACAACAGCGGGTCAGATCTGAGGCTTTGGGACTGGGTCAAAAATAACGTCGATTTCCTCTGATAGCTGTCATATGTTTGTTTTATTCCTCCCATCATCTTCTTGGCTCTCTTCTTTATATGCTCTCATTTGTTTCCACCTTACACCACTCTCTATACCTTTACATCCGTCTTCTTTTACTGTCCTTTACCGCGTCTTTAATTTTTCACTTTAGTTCAGTGAGATTAATTGCTATTTACCAAAAACAAGCAAACAAAAAATAAGTAACACTACAACTTTGAGACGTATGAAAAAAAGGTCTAAATTATAGGAAAAAGTCTGTGGCACTAGTTGCAGACAGCTGTGATTCTTGGAGCATTAAATATATTTATTTTTCTTTTTTTACTGTATGTTGTTAACTTTATATATGTGATATTATGCTGTTTTATTGTGTTTTGTAAGGTGACATTAAGTGTCCTGAAAGGCACCCATAAATAAAATTTTATTATTATTATTATTATTATTATTATTATTGTCATTATTATTTTCTGCTGATGCAATACTTTAGTTTCTGTAGCTAAAAAAGACTGAATTTACACTCTAATTCTATTTATTTATTAATCTGACTTCGTGTTCATAGTAGCACGTGACATCAGATGTTGTAAGAAGTAGTTTAATTTTGTTTTCATTCACACGTATGTTCACAACACAGATTATGGACGTAGCTGCAGTGATGTCACTCATTAAGCCTCAGGTTTGGTATTTTGGCCGTCACCATCCTGTTTTTTTGGAGCCTATAGTGACCGTATGTAGACGAGAGCGAGAGGTGGAGCTGACTCTCAGACTGCAGCGACGCCTCACAGACACAACAACTCTTTCGCACGAGGACAAAAACGAGCAAAATTTCAAAACATCTAGTGAAAGTGCATCACATACAGGCGGAGAATTGCACAGTTTCTGACCACATAGCTCATAATTCATCTCCCGTTATGTTACTCCATCCACACTCAGGTATATGTTAGTCTGGAACAATGATTTGATCAAAGCAATGCTACTTTCTCTTAAAATCCTCCAAAAAGAACCATTAAGAGTTCTGTTAAAGTACCAGATCGATATGCAGTATTTGTAAAAGTAGTAATACTGTTAAAATCTTAACGATACCCAGAATGAATGTTAAGATATTTTTCTACCTTAGATTCTATTTTTTTTTACTTTCTTTCACTAGAAAAGACTAAAATGAAATAGAATAAATAGTATTATATAAGCTTTGTGTTGTTTGATGGGCTTCAGCCTCAGAAGGCAAAACTAGCTTCTCTCTCTCTCTCACTTTCTTTCATTCATGGTGTCCATTAGCGCTCCTCTGTCTCCTGCCAGCCATTCACATTTCCCATGGAGACAGAACACACACACACACACACACACACACACACACACACACACACACACAGACTGTGTTAAGTTTCCTTGGTTACTGAATGCCTTTTTCATTGACTGTCCGTTTCCATGGAAGTGAAAGGACGAGAGGAGACGAGAGGATGATTAGAGGAGAGGAGAGAAGGAGTGGAGAGAGGGAGGGTGTGGAAGACGAAGAAAAGATGGAAAAATTAGGAAAAGAGAGGAGGAGAATAGATGAAGGGATAATTAGTGAAAAGGAGAAGGATGAGGACCAAGTGGAAAAGAAAGGAGGGATGGAAATAAATGAGATGACAGGAGTAGATGGGAGGTGGAGGAGAGGAGAGAAGAGGAGAAAAGATGAGAGGGTGATAAGAAAAGAGGATGGGAATGAGGAGGAGAAGAAAGTAACAGGATTTCTGGAAACAGGAGGAGGGAGATTGAAAGAATAAAAGGAGAAAAGGTAAAGAGGGAGGAGAAAAAAGAAAGCTGCAAAAAAGGGAAAAAACAGGAGATTTTTTAAAAAAGTAGCCTCCGCGGTTGTCCGTTCGTCCCATTATTGTAAATCTGATATCTCAAGAGCGCCTTGAGGCAATTGCTTCAAATTTAGCACAAACGTTTGACTCAAGAGCTCAAGGATGAGCTGATTAGATTTTGGTGGTCAAAGGTCCACTGTGTCTATCGCATTGTCAATACCGCAATATCTAAAGTTGGCCTCAAGGTATATTCCTCAGATTTGGCACAAACGTCCACTTGGATGTTAAATTGATTAGATATGTGTGGTCAAAGGTCAAGGTCATTATGATCTTGTGCCCCACTTAATCTTGTGAATGTAATATATCAAGAAATCCTTGAAGGAGTTTCTCAAATTTAGCACAAACGTCCACTTGAGCTCATGAATAAATAAGAATTTGATGGTGCAGAGAGGAATACAACCGAAGGGCAGTAATTCTAGTTTCTTTCGTTTCCCTACACCCTCTCCTTTTGATTTTTTTTTAAAGACTACAAACAGACGTCTAACAGACTCGATGTTTCAGTAAGATCAGGTCTCACAAACACACTTCACTGTTCTTGGATCAGGACGGTTTTCAGTCAAAGGGAAGTTGATTTGTGGATCAGATGACATGATTTGGTCCAGCAGAGAGAGAACTGACACACACTTTGGACTGACACGTTTGAATCCAGAGATGCATAAATACATGCATAATGTATGGAGAGGAGAGCGTGTGTGTGTGTGTGTCTGTGTGTGTGTGTGTGTGTGTGTGTGTGTGTGTGTGGTCTAATTGCAGAGCAGTGTCTTGGCTCTGATCCATGACATCAGGGTCTCTTTCTCTTTTCGCCAGGATTTAGACTGTGATTGGCTGGAAAACACACATGCACACGCACACACACACACACACACACACACACACACACATGCATATACAGTAATTAAAATGCTGACACCTCCGTCAGCTGATCAGAGGGAGTTCAGATTATCAGAAGACACCAACTCCGAACCTTTGTTTCTCCATCCGTCTCTCTCTTATCCCTTCTTTCCTAAATCTAAATTAGTAATGTGTCTTGGGAATCCCTCGTGCAAAGATAGACTTTTAATTCTGCCTGCAAATGTCAAACTCTCCCTCCCTATGTAGTTTACTTCTTTATAATATCAGTTACAGAATGGGGGGCATTAAATGGAATTTTATATTTTAGGGAATTTAACTTTAATCTTAGCAATTTATTTGAATTTTTTATAGATTTTTTTTATAATTTTTCCTCTCTGCATCAGTGTGTTCTGCTGCTCCTCGGTCATCCCTCTCATCCTCCTCCTCCTCCTCCTCCTCCTCCTCCTCCTCTTTGCTGCAAATCAGATATGACAGGAAATATTGTCCTTGTAATGGAGACTCAGGGCACTCTGCCTCTGTGTCTCTGAAACACACACACACACACACACACACACACACACACACACACACACGCAGAGCTAAATACACAGATATCCATCAACACAAAATGAAATGCACCCTTGTACACACACTTCAGTGCTCCACACACGCACACACACACACACACACAGATTGTGCCTGTACGAGGCTTGAACCGGCTCATGCTGAATTATTTTCCTTTTGTTTCTCTCCGTCTCTTCCTGTCCTTCTGTCTGTCTCGTACATCTGATCATTATCTCAGTTTAACTCTGTAACTGCCAGTGTGCCCAGCAAACTGCTGGTGGACAAAGCCGTTGCAATATTATCTCTTAATTGACCAGCAGAGTTTAATTAAAAGGCATTGAGCATCTATATTATTTTCTATTTAATCTCACTAATTATATAAAGAGGTTTAAACCGAGCTTGTTATTAGCTTAAAAACATCAGATAATATTTGCAGTATTCAATTAATTTCAAGCCCGCAGCCATGTTGGAGTTTTGATTCATCCGTGTTGGATGATAAATAATATTCTGACATTTCTGTATCTGAGGGTCTTATCAACAAACCTCATGTTAGGATTCATCCAGTAAGTGAAGATTTTCTTGTAACTCTTCAAAACTTGAGCAAATTGCTTTGACTTTTTTTTAAAAAAAAAAAACATGGGTGAAAAGCAATGACCGAATGATATGGCCCAAAAGATAGCAAGAGATTTGTAAAAAGAAAACAAAACAACAAGAAAATTGCCTTAAAATAAGCTAGAAATAATAATTACAAAGTAAAAGAAACTGAAAGTAAGAAAAGTTAAACAAAATAGACAAGAGTGGCTTAAAAAAATCCTAGAAAAAAATACAAAAAAGAAAAAAATATATTTAATTTTTTTATTTATTTTTTTTTTACATTTTTGTAGAATTTTTAAAAATTTCCTTAAGGTCATTTTTTGTCACCTTCTACTGTTTTCCTACAATTTCTAGGAAATTATTCATTTTTCAGGGTCTTGTCACTGTATTTTTGCAGCTTTTTCGGCCCAAAACATGGGTGATTTTAAGCAACCCATCTCTCTTTTTCCCGTCAGGATAGTGTCACACAATGGGATTTTCCCCCAAAACCAAAAAACATGATCTCCTCCTAACTACAAAGAAATCGCTGTGATGCACAAATCTTACCAGACGGTTTCCACAGTGTTGTTGAAAAGTAAAGTGTCAAACTATTGCAAATGTAACGTGTGCATGGTTTGCAGAAATGCACAATGCCAACATTTTAATCTGACAACTGAGCTGATTGGGTCAATTTAGTCAATAAAATCAACAAATCATCCTAAAAAGAGATAGGTAGCACAGAAAAAGCAAACAAAATAACTAATGAGCCAAATTTAACTCATCAAATCTCAGTTTAAAGCCTTCAAATATATGTGAGAAGGTGACGCGTGTCCCTGGCTTTCTCATTTATAGTACAGTCACAATAAATCTTTGTGCAGATGATTATAATAAAACCCCAAAAATAATTTTTCGACATCCTCCAGCTGCAATGCAACAGTTTAACCTGACAGAAACAAAGGACGTGCGACCGCGCGCAGTTGTTTTCTGACTTTTGTGCTGAAGCAAATTTCCATCTCTCCACATCTCTCTGTGGATTTGTCGGCTTTTAAAATGTCTCTATCCCCCCAAAATCACTGTTTCAAAAGTCGACTCGACAAAGGAAAGTCACCCCCCTCTCTCTTCTCCCAAAATAACACACCATGACTTTCTTGGTGTCTTTTAAGCACGTTTTAGTTTTGCCCTTCAACTTGGACTTCAATCCCGCACTCAGATGTCGGCTTCCTCGATGTTTGCCCCCGAAACTTCAGTCCAAGATTTATTCCCTTTTCAACAAGTTGACGTCTGGATGGAGACGATGTTTTTCACTTCTCCTTGACTCTGAAGGATCAGGAGACGGAGGGAGGGGAAAAGACAGAGACAAAAAAGGAGGGAAAGACAAGGAGATGGAGAGGATAAAAAAAACTGCAAATAACAAAAAAGATGCAGAAAACAGAGACAGCGAGAGGAAAATTTTGAATTTTTAAACTCACTTCCTCGTCAGAAACAACATGCAGGGACAAAAAAAGGTTAAGATGCAACAGTGTTTTCTCATTTGCATGTAAGGTGGGGTCTTTTGACGTTTCCTCCAATCAGAGCGCTGGGTAAAAGCCTCCCATTGGCCGAGACGTGAAGGGCATAGCGACCGCAGGCGACACCTCAGTGAATTATTAACGAGGAGCATCACTCTATCCATCATTTTAAACACACACTCTCTCCCAGATAACTGTATTAACACAGATATGAACGCAGACGGACAGAAAGAGGAAAGACAAATCTGTCCTTCTTCTTTATCAGTGGCGTAAAAACGAGCAGCACTGAACTGGGTGGTTTCACATTAAGCTAAACGATTTTATCAGCCAGACGTCTCTTTAGTGTATTTAAATGGGCTCTTAGCAAGGTTAAAGCAGCTGCAGTCTGTCTCTCTGTGGGAACTCCGCTCACGCTCCTGCACGTTTCAGCTGCAAACTCAATCTTTTACACAGTAATCTACTTTACAAATAGATGTATTTCTGTCTTCAGGGAGAATTTTTTCAAAATATTTCATGAAAATCAACTAAAAATGATGAAATTTGTTGCCAATAGATCATTCACATACAATATTTAACCCTCAGGGCCCGCTTTAATATTACACACACTCGTATCGCTCTGCGTGCAAAATGTGCTTCTCAAAATCAGAAAACAGATTTTTTTAGATGCCAGGCTTTTGTTATGACGCCACTATGTTTTTAGATGAAAATAAATTACATTTTTTATTAAAAATACACTAGATGCTAAGTAGATTACTTTTTTTTATCATCACAACCTAGTATAATGCAATGATGAGCAGAGACATTAATTTTTATACATTATTATTTTACTGGAAGTATACAAGTGCAGCTGAAATTATTAGATGATAAATTTACAAAAATGGCAACTATTTTTATAATCGTGTAAGTCATTTTTCATGCAAAAAAAAAACTGCTTATGATGCTTAAAAGTAGCTTTTCCCATTCTTTGTGCCCTCCTCAGTGCTGACAAAATGTCCAACACCGTGGGGTTTGTGTTGCCGAGCGGTTTACCACTTTGTCCTGTTCTCAGACACATGCTGGCTAAAAGTGTTTGATGTGATAGTGACAGCCAATAGGCGTAAATTGAAATTGCTAATATAAAATACGCCTAATACAAACCCTTCAATTTTGAGAAAAAACTCCCATTTATCGCACAAAAGTTTAACGCTTGCATGAATTGTTTTTTCAGGCGATTGGAAAAATCCATATTTGACGGCTAGTGCGGTGGCTGCAATAGAAATAAAGCTGCTAATGTTTTGAACATCCATCGCCATGGTTACCAGGATGTTATCACCAGAGGTCAGCTCCACATTGTGTTTATCAACATTTCAAAAACATCATTTAAGTTTTGCACAAATCTGTAATGGAAACCCACCTAATGTGTCAGACTGTTCTGGTTGCAAGATTTTGGGAATGTTGCAGGAACACAAACCAATTTGTAGTCTGTCTTTATGTGTTTTGTGTGTGCTTCAATCTGTCGAACTCATGGAAAACTGAACGGTGGTGGATTCATTTCTGATATGAGATCTCTGACTTTTGCTTATTTCAGTTATTCTAACCCTAATTTAACATCAAGACGTCAGCAAATGAAGCGTCTGTCCATTTATTTGCAGAAATTAATAATTCTGTGAATGGATTGTATTACATTTTACAAGAGCGACCTCCTGATTCATAGAATTAAGAATCAAAAATTGGGCATCAGTCATGAATGTGCATTTCTCTCCTCGTCTCTTTCATGTCACCCTGCGCCTCGCTACGAACGAAACGAGCATTTTCTTTAAGTTCTTCTTCAGACTGTGAAGATGTGACTCATCTGTAAACAGAACAACTGCGGTTCCTCTAATAACTCGAGCAACATTCAGCAGCGAGTCTCCAGCAGTTATTTGTTCAGTTTTCCTGCAGACGCCTCCGTGTGTGTGTGTGTGTGTGTGTGCGTGTGTGTGTGTGTGTGAGTGTGTGTGTGTCTCTTCAAATATAAAGAAACAGCGTCGATAAACGGTGGCTGAAATGCAAATCTGAGCGGCGGGGGTGTTTGTGCAGAATCATCAGCAGATTGGATAATGGTGTGTGTGCGTGTGTGTGTGTATGTGTGTGTGTGTGTGTGTGTGTGTGTGTGTGTGTGTGTGTGTGTGTGTGTGTGTGTGTGTGTGTGTGTGTGTGACAGGGGTAAAGGCAGCTCTATTCTCCAGCTGAAGCCCCTCATCCTCTCTGTTTTCATTCTGACACACTGTGAATGTCAAAGAGCTGCACGGAGCTCGGCCTGTCACTCAACAACCGGCTGAGTGTGTGTGTGTGTGTGTGTGTGTGTGTGTGTGTGTGTGTGTGTGAGAAAGTGTATGTTCATGTGGATGAGTACTTATGTGTGAGTGTGTGAGAGTGTTTATGTGTTCAAAGAGTGGTGTGTACTTTTGTGTGTGTCCGAGACGGAGAGAGCGAGTGTATTGTGAGTTGCCAGAGGATCTGTGTGAACAGTGATGTGTGACAGAGAGAGAGAGAGAGAGATTTGGAGCTCAGGGAGAAAGAGAAAGAGCGATCGAGCTAGAGAAAATAAAGAGAGAGAGAGAGATTTGGAGCCCAGAGAGAAACCAGGCGAGAGGAAAAAGTGAAAGAGGGAATCGGAGAGAAAGAGAGTGGAAACAAAAGAGGAGAGAGAGAGAGCGATGCCCGGAGAGGAAGGAGAGCGAGCGGTGGATGAAGGTAGACAGACAGAGCTGTGATCTGAGCCTGACTCGGCTGGATTTACTGGATCAGACACACACAGACACTAACACTCCTCTTTCTTTCCCTCCGTCTCTTTGTCCTTCATTCCCTCGCTCTCCCCGTCTTTTGTCCTTCTCTTTCTTTACTATCTTGAAGGCATTATAAAAAATTGATAACCTAATAACCTTCCCAGAGTGTGTGTCACATTCTCACACTGTCCGCAGACTGTTGCTGCACATGCAGGCAGAGATATTCGCCGCTGATTCGCTGACCAGCAATAATCATCTTTCTTCAGTTAAATTCACGTAGAACAGAAAATTGTGATGACTGCATTTTTCAACAAGTGAGAAAACTCATTTTTTATCATCTAAAGCTGAAATAAGTGAGGCCTCGTCTAAAAGTGTACAGATATATTTGAAACTTAAATAATAGTTTTCTGCTCCCTTAAAATCCTTTGTTTTACAGAAACATCTATGTCCACACGATCACACAAAAGGACTCCAGATGCTAAAGTTGTGGAAAATTACCTTCAAATTGCACAAATTCAAAATTTGAATATAAAATACACCAAATAGAAACAAGTCGATTTTGAAAAAAAAATCCATTTTTCGCAAAGAAGTTTTTACGCTTGCATGAGGTGGTATTTCAGGTGATTTGAAAAAGCCATATTTCATAAAACTGCAATGGAAACCTTTTTTGACTTTTCTAGGTCACATGATGCTGTGTCTATGTGCTGGTCAGTAGGAACTGGCTCCCTCATGATGCAGCAGGAGCTACAAGAGCTGTTATTGCATCGCATAACACTGAGAAAGTTTTGAATCCACAATTCCTCTGTGAAATCGTGGACTACATCTCCCAGAAATCCCTCATACGTGGCCGCTCCCACGTATAAGGGGCTCGCCTTTCCATCACGGCTCCATAACACGCCTACATGGCCTTGGATTGGAAATAATGACGGCTAGTGCGGCGGCTGCAATAGAAATAAAGCTGCTGATGTTTTGAACATCCATCGCCATGGTTACTGGGATTTTATCACCAGAGGAGAAGTTGCAGAACATCACTCAGTGGAAACACAGTCATCTGGCAATTGTGTTTTATCTACATTTTGAAAATATCGCTTAAGTTTTGCACAAATGGAAACCCTCCTACTGTAGATTCGACTTCGATATAAAGACGAAGGAGCTCACTCAGAGATACGAGTTGTGCTCTGGACATGCAAACTTTTTCCTTCCACTCCTTATTGACAACAATCCCACTTTTGACATCCTCTCACTTGTTTCCATTGTAACTTGTCACATGTTGCCACTTTGTCAGTGGACTTCTGCATCTACACAGAGTTCCTTCTGCATCTGTTCATGTTCAGAGATGCTGCAACCGCGATGTCAACACAAGCACATGGTGGGATTGTGCTGCACGGCAACCAACACACACGCCGGCACAGATGGTTAGGATTAGGGGAAGGAGGCGCATGGTTAGGTGTAGAATGAAAACATCAAATTCAGACGAAGCAAACACTCCTCCTGCACCCCTCTCTTGTACTCCTGATATTACGTCATTACCGGTAGTGTTGCAACCTGACTCCATCCAGTGGTGTATCATCTGGCCTTCCGCTGGTGTTTAATAACACCACGACCAGTTCTGTGTGGCCACTTTCTTACGTGACGCCATGCAAAAGGTGGCTTTTGGCGTCCAAACCTACCGCCGAAAGCACCTTCAAAGCGGCCGCATTTAACAGCTTTGGGAATGACAGCAGGCTGACTGAGCTCATTTCAATTTTAAATAAGTAGTACCTTTGCTGCCTCTGCTCCACCTGTCCCTGCCAGACCAAATTAAAAACAGTGAACATATTTGGATTTTAAACATTTTTGAGAAAAATCTCATAAAAGATCGAGAAGAAAAGATTTATGTGGATATAAGCTGCCTTTAACACACCTGCAGTATGTTGTTTGTGTCTTCACAGTCTTCTGATTGGTAACGACATTGGTGCAAGTGTGTGTGTGTGTGTGTGTGTGTGTGTGTGTGTGTTTCATCAGCAGGGATTCAGGCCGATCCTGTCTTACCCCCGAATGACTGTGGTGAAACCTGCTTGAAACTCCCTCTCTCTCTTTCTTTCTCACTCACTCACTCAATCACACACACACACACACACACACACTTGTTTACTGCGTCCTGCTGGGATGTCTGGCGATATAGAGGTGAGGTGCAGAGAGAAAATAGAGATTCTCTTGTTTTCTTTCGCCTCCTGCCTCTTTCTCTTTCTTCTTCTTCTTCGTCTGACAACAAACCTGTTTTATCAAATCATATACATGAAAATCGCCAAAGCAGCGTACAAAACTAGTTTATCAAAACACACAAACAAATGACATCTTTTAAACCATTGTGACATTGACAGGAATCGTTTAAAAAGACAGTCGTGATGAAAAAAATCTTAAACGCTGGATTGCACCAACAAGGATGAATTTAATCTGAGGTTAGTTCTAATCAGAGTTTAGTAAAACTACGTTTAAAATGAGTAAATAAAGATTTAAAAATAAGATGAGCTCCGATATACCGATAAAAATTCATCTCTGTCGAGTAAAGCCAAGTTTATTTACTTAAAGAGAATTTAAACAGAGTTTAATCAGCAGAGACAAGCATCATATCTGAATTAAAATACTTAATAAATAAACAAGTAAATAAACAATCAGCATGCTGTTGGCACCCAGTAAGAGAGCTGTTTTTACCATTTTAATGGCTGCTTTTTTGGAATTTAAATTTTTTTTGCAACAGAATTAAATTGAATCTAGGTTTTGAGGAAAAACTGAGATTTAAAGAGAGATTCATATTTAATCTTTCTTCATTTTGACCCTTTGAAACCTGAGAAAATTGGCAATGGGCAACTTTTAGTTCTACTAAGAAAATCAGTAAAAACTAAAAGTAGCATACATTTTCAAAATAAAAAGGGGAAAAAGGAAAATACACAAGAAAATCACCTAAAAAAATAAATTTAAGTTAAGTCCTTCAACATGATTTTAGATGTATAATAATGACAATTTTATATCTTCGCTTAGTGGGTTTTTTTTTAATAAATTATAATAATTCTCTCTTTCTAATTTTTCCCTTTGACAAATTTCTTACATTTTGCGGGACATTTCTTGCCAAGTTGCTTGTTGCCTCTTTCCACCATGTTTTTGAGAGAAATCAAACTAATTTGGTGACCTTTTAGAGGTTTAAATGGCCGTGAAAAGCATCTGAATGGAGAAAACTGTTGTTGGTTCAGGTTTCAAAGAGTTAAGCTATTTTTTTAAGGTGGTTGAAACAACAGAATTTGAACTTTAATCGTGATTTAATCAGGTTTAAAAGTTAATCCTTGTTTTTGCAATACAGCCAAAGAGTTGTTTTATTTGTTTCATAGTTTCTTTGTCAGAAATGAGCGAATTTCAGTTCAAAGATTTGTAAATTTGTAGTCTCGGATGATTTTTTTAAGCAATGAAATAAAAAGAAACGTGTAATGGTCGTCAAATTGAGTAACATTTTTCACATTTTGGTTCGGATCTGAGCTGCAGTTCTTTTACATTTGTTGTAACCTTTTCATATCTTTGTTTTCTTCCTTTCTCTTCCTCTCATCTTATTCCTTCCTCTAATATTTCCTTTACTTTCCACTTTTCTTTTCTTTCTTTTTACCTCGTCTTTCCGCTCCTGTTTCTTTCTTCCTCTCCTGCTGACTGTCTGAATAACCTTTCGCCCAGACATGAGGAGCGCTTGTTTTCTCTTATCTCGCAGGTGACATGCCCACTCGCGGGGGGCTGTTTAAGCGTGTGGCGAGACCCCTTCGATCATCAAACGCACCGCGAGCAGCTCAAAAACAGGGCTCCCGTCCAAAACGTTCCTCTGTAATTCTCGAGATATGAACGCATGGTGAGCGAATATCTCCGCTGATGTCACAGCTTTAACCCGAGTCAACGCGGAGGCCTGTGAGGAGACTTTCGATTCATCCTCCTCTGTGAAATCTGCCTCCTGTCATTGTAGCAGAGGCTTAACTCTTTGAAACTTAAGCATATTGGTTCTGTTTTTCAGAAAACACGAGGAGAAGGCAATGAGCAACTTACCAAAACATGGCCCAAGAAGTAGCAGGAAATTAATTAAATAATAATTATAAATAATAATAATAATAATAATAAGAAGAAGAAAATTAACTGAAAATTGCCAAAACGTGCGAATTAACTGAAAATTGCCAAAACGTATCAAACAAAAAGTAAAGGAAAATTACCAAAAAATAATTCTGGAATGTAATTTTAAATATAAAATTGTAGTAAATATAAATATAGCTTTGTAGACATTTTCCCATTTAACAAATTATATTTTTGTAACCCTACTCCCATTTTTTCCCAAACAAATTTTTTGGCTAATTTTTTTTTGTCACCTTTTTCTAATTTCTTGAAATTTCTGGCAGAGAAATTTTTAACTGTAGTCAGTGATATTTTCTTTTCCGTTGGATGCCAAAATTGTTTGAAACGTGGGAGTTATTATTACATCACCCACCAGCGGGAGCATTCATTGGTCTGGTATGGCGCAATGCATTCTGGTAGTTGTAGGCTTTCCACTTTCTGAGCAAATAGGTCCTTTTTCTCTGTTTTTTTTCTGACCATATAGCATCTGTTTCAAAAGTATTTGGATCTTTTTTACTGCAGAGACAGACAGATTTTATTAAAAGGCCATTTTTCCAACAGTGAAATACTTTGATGTATTTTTTTCTCCCTTTGAAACCTGAGCAAATTGGCTTGATTTCATAAAAAACTGAAATTACTAAAAAAAATTAGCAAAAGAAAAAGACAAGTAAAAAGTTACAAAAAAGGTCCACACAAAGAAAAAAAAAAATAATACAAAAATAATGAGAAAATAATAATGTTTTTGTAAAACATAACTATATAAATAAAGAATTATAAAAATGTTGAGAAAACTTTTTTTTAAACTTTAGAAGTTTAACTTAACTTATAATTATAAGTCATTTTCTAAAATCAACTACACTGTGTAATTTAAAATAAAAAGTAAAATAAAAAACAATCTGCTCAGGAGTCAAAGGTTTGGATATTTTTAATAGGCGTCTGAATGCAGCACATTAAAAGTAACGGCGCTCCAGGTTCCAAAAGGTTAATTAACTTTAAATTTGAGAATTTTCAACAAATTTGTAGAAAAAAGACGGACAGAAAACAAATGGAGGTGAAGGAAAGAGAGACTTACAGCTGCTGTTTAGGCGTCTTTGAACAGTGAAAAAAAAGATTTGAAAACAGTAGACGTGGAAAAGAGTGGTGTCGGGAAATTGATAGAGCAAACAGAAAGCTTGTGTTTGTGTGTGTGTGTGTGTGTGTGTGTGTGTGTGTGTGTGTGTGTGTGCGCCCTTTTCATGCTTTCATGCACAGATTTATTGCGCTTCAGTGTGTGTGCATAATCAGTACATGTGCAGAGCCACCTGAGCTTTTATGTACGTGTGTGTGTGTGTGTGTGTGTGTGTGTGTGTGTGTTTAGGTGTACTGTAGAGTGGCTCTACCTGTAAATGTCAGGCAGCTGTCCTCAGCGGTTGACAGCTAAGAAATCAGCGGTAAATCAGGCCGCTAGCTCGGCTAAAGAGGTGATTTAATAAACATGTCATCTGTGTGTGTGTGTGTGTGTGTGTGTGTGTGTGTGTGTGTGTGTGCGTGTGCAGACCCTCTGTGGACATTATTTGCTGCAAGACAGAAAGGGGGAGGGAGGGATAGAGATATGACAGCAGTGAATAGAAAGATGTCAATGGACAGAAAAAGATGAAATAGTGAAGATGAGGAAGAGGCGATTGAGATCCAGCTTTGGATGGCTGTATTTTATATTTATTTTACCATTTTTAAAAAAAAAAATGTTCCATGTCTCGCCAAACCCGTGGGTCTGTGTGTTTTTGGAAGGCATGTTTTCTTTAAAATTGACTTGCCTTTTTTTTTTTTTTTTTTTTTTTTTAGCTTCTTTCCTTTAAAAAATGTTGATGTTTAAAAATGTTTGGCGATTCTTTTTTCTTCTTCTTTTTTTTCTTTCATAATTTTGTGATGTTTTTCCTAAAAACAAATTGGTGAGTTTTTTCTTTAAAAAGTTGTGGCAGTAAAAAGAATGAAAATTTCCTTTTTCTTTTAACTTTTTGGCTTTTTTTTTTTCTT
>NC_056476.1:896397-931397 GCF_008729295.1 Plectropomus leopardus | reverse complement strand
ACTGAGGACATTTATAAGATTTTAGGACATTTCTAGGTTTTTATAATGTTTCAAGGATTTTAGGAGGTATGTAGGATTTCAGGACGTTTTTTCAGAATCTAAATAATTTTTCATAATCTAAATAATTCTAGATTTTAAGACATTTCAATGATTTTTAAACATTTCTATGACTGTAGGAAGTTCCTAGGATTTAAGGACATGTCTTGGATTTTAGGACATTCCTCATATTTGAAATATTTCTCTGATTTTTTTGAAAAGTTTCAGGACATTTCTAGAACTTTAGGACATTTCTCAGATTTATAAAGACATTTCTAGGATTTTAGGATTAGTTTCTTGCTCACAACAGAAAAGATCAGAGAAAGGAGGAGGGGCTCAAGAATGTGAGACAAGGAGGGAAAAGACAAAAGGAGACATGATGGCAGAAATTAAATGGATGGACATAAAGACAGAAGGATTAGTGTTGGAGGAAAGAGAGGGAGTAAATTTGAATGAGAGAAAATGTAAAAAATTGAGGCATGAGGATGAAAAAAGATGCAAAGAGACAGAGATGAAGCCCCCCCCCCCCCAACCCCCCCCAAAAAAAACCTTGAGGCCAACCCCCCTGAAAAGAGGTTGGAAGAGGAAGAGGTTTGAGTAAGAGACAGAAGGAGAAAAGAAAGTATGGAGGGAGAAAAAGGAGCAGGAAGAGAGGATGGAGAAGGTGAGGAAATGAGAGCGATGAGAAAAGAGAGCGTGTGAGTGATGTGGAGTCAAAAGAGAGAGAGAAAGTGATGTGATTGGTGGCCTGTAAACGTCCTCAGATAGAGATCGTTTTTCCAAAGGTCTCCGTTCTGTTAATGGGAGACACGGCAGAGGGGAGAGGGCAGCACACACACACACACACACACACACACACACACACACACACACACACACACACACACACACACACACACTGTGTGTTACACTGTGTTACTGTGTGTTACACTGTGTGTGTTAAAGTTAGAAGATAAAAAGATGAAAAAGCGGGTATTTTAAAAAGATAAAATGATGTCACATAAGTGCAAAGGAAATGTATTGCAAAGTAGGTTTAATATTTATAAAATTTATATTGCATTAAAAAAAACCTTTGGTGGGAAACACTTCTTTAAACATGGTTACAAAACTGCACATTGTGGTTTTTGCACACAGTAAAAATGCAGTTTAATAAAAGAGGATTTTCTGCTGTCCGGTTGGTTTGTCCCGCCTGCTGGATCGTACCAACTGATAAAACATGACAATCAACAAAAGGACTGAAATAAGATTATTGCATGGGTTGATGGGTGAATGGGTTTCAGTGGAGCATTTTTTCATTTTTTGACCTGAACAGTCTGAATGTAACTATTTAGTTTCCACAGTGTATTTTAGACTTATTGTTGGAGCTGAGCTGGAAATTCACTGATTACACTCAGATACACAATCAGGACTACATTTAGGACATAAGCATGAACACTGGAGAACGAAAAGTGCGTAAAATACACCAAACAGTCCCTCAGAGTTTAAGAGAACCTGTAACACTGATTTTCAGGTTCATACTTTTAGGCCTATTTTAGGTTTTAAAGAAATAGTTTGAAAGGTTTTTTTGAACACAAGCAATCATGAGAACACTTGAGTGAAATATCTTATTTAGGAGATGCTGAAGTCATAGTATTTGATGATATATTTACACAAAGATAAAATCCGTTTTGAACCATGACACAGCAAATCCTGAGGCTCTAATACTGCACTTGTTATTGTTTGATGGACTGAAGGTTGATATGATAATGTGTGTGTCGACTCAGACTCTCCGTCTCTTGAAACCTGTTTAAAACCTCGTTGTATAATCAGCAAAGTACACCGAGCTCACGGAGAACAAACCTGCCTTCTCTTTACCTTTTTATTGTCAAAGAAACAAACCTTTCTTCTCTTTACCTTTTTATTGTTTTTTTTTATCTTCCTCCCCGACAGCAGCGATATGTTTCCCCAGTCATGCATCAAGAGATCAAATCTAAAAGTAATACAATCTCTGGACTTACATCTCGGTGGTTTAATTTGAAAACTCGCTGCCTTCTCCCGTGTAGCTCTAAAACCGAAATAAGTTATGCCGGCGGTGCCCTCGCTTCACCCTGCTGACAAGAACAATAGCGGCCGGCTCGCCTCAGAAAACTGTGTTTTACAATAATACTCGTCCACAAAGCAAGACCGACAATGTCAATGGTTTTATGGTGCGCTACACAGTGCAGCTAATGTTCTCCTGCAAGCCGGCATCGCTTCACTGCTTCTCCCTCGCTCTCTCCTCCTCCTCCTCCCTGTCTCTCCCGGTGTCTCTCGCCCTGTTTCCGCCTCCTGTTTTTTCCCTCCTCTCCTCTCTTTTATTCTCCTCGGCTCTCCCTCGCTCCCTCTCTCCGTATGAAAAATCCATTCCGGCATGGGTTTTGACAGCCTGTCTTTGGTGGGTGTGTGTAAAATTCAAATAATTCACTGTGCATAGACAGTCACTTTGGGGCTGCTTTGTATTTTGTATTTGACTCCGTGTCACTTTGCCTGCCTGCCGAGTCCCACTCTGCACTGTTAAAAAACACTACCAAACTGCAGCTTTATTTATTTATTTATCTCTGAATATTTCTAAATGCAGGAGGTGTTTTCGTTGACCAGCCGCGGTGGCAGGTACATCTCCAAACTCACCGACGCTTTTACCAGCCAACAAAACGTTTTCTCTTGTGCATACTGATAAATAGAAGAGTTTTAATCATGGACAAAAACAAAAGATATTTAAATACAATAGTTTGTTTAATGACTTTCTCCTGTAGTATAAATAAGGTGCCAAAGTTCATAAAACAGCATCAACATATTTATCAAAAAAAGTGCCAGGGGAGCAGCCCCTGCACCCCTGACAGAGGCTAAGCGAAACCCTAGAAATATCCTAAAATCCTCGAAATGTCCTGAAATCTGAGAAACGACCTTAAATCTTAGAAACATCACAAGAAGACATGTTCGGTTTGAAGATCTTCACAACCAGAAACAAGAAAGTGAGTTTGGTGATATTTTGCGGGGGACTCTTGTGCTGAAACTCGCGGAAAATTGTGATGTTCAAATCTGCAGAAAAGTTGCAGTGATTTGACAGAGTGCTTGGTCACCCGTGATTCATGGGGTTTGGTCAACTTTGTGTTTTTTGTTGTTATTGCAACATCCCAGAGGAACTGTGTAATGCATCACATTAGCACATTATAACCTGATATAGTCAAAGCCTTAAAGCAGGGGTCGGCAACTAAGTTTGGCCTCGGGCCAAATTTGGCTGGCGGGCCGCCAGTTGCCGACCACTGCCTTAAAGGATCATACCTGAATGTTTGCAAGTTTAACCCCTTAACTACAAACCTGGTATATTTCACATTATTGCTGACAGTTTTTAACCCTCTGAAGCCTGGATCCACATCATTGTTCTTGTGCTGCGCGCGGATGCCTTCACAAGTTTTTCAACCTTTAAACCCTTATCACATTGGCTTGCTTTCTTTTGAAAACATAGGAAAAAAATGGCAATGAAAAAATGTTTTTTTTTCTGAAAATTGCAAGGAATTAGTAGGATTTGAAAATTCTTTTTAAAAAGCTAGGGAAAAATGTCCAAAAATCAATATTTATAATTATCTTAATTACTTTTTTTTTTTTTAAATCTACAAAATTATTGTTATTTTTAGGCACATTTTTCCAGGTCATTGTCTTTTTTCCCTTCCTGTTTTTACTTCTTGTTCTTTTTTTAAATTCTTTTTAAAATTAAAATTAATTAATTATATTATTATGATTATATATATATATATTATATATGATTTTTTTTTGCCAATTTAAGGTATATATTTTCTGTACATTTTACCTTCTTCTACCTAAAAAATATTATTATTAATTTTTCTTTGCTAATTTTGGTCCTAAGTTGCTCATTGCCTTCTTCCCATGTTTTTTTTAAAGAAATCAAGCCAATTTTCTCAGGTTTCAAAGAGTTAATACATAGGCAAACATTTGTTAGCTGTTTGGATGCATTTTTCCCATAGTTTTACACAGCTTTCAATCTTGAATTTTGCTTTTGTATTTTGTATCTCATTGAACATCGAGTCAATCTTCTGTCAATGTGATTTAAATTTTGCGTGCTGATGGTGTTAGAGAGGGACTCCAGTGATGAGGTACTGCACTCCTCTTAAGTTTGGGGACTCACAAACGACAGACTTTATTAAAAAAAAAAAAAAAAGAATAAATGTTTAACCTGTTGTCACAGTGTGCAGATTTTAAACTGATCCTGATGTGTAAAATCTGCGGAGGGTGCGGAGTAATTTGAAAAGTCTGCACTGCTACCTCATAATGTTACATGCTTACAAAATGAATGTTCGCAGTGATGGATTACACAGTTCAGACCTGCTAATAGGCTTTCATGTGGTGCAAAAATGAATGAAAGCTAATGGATGTCTGGGAGGTAGAAAAAGAAATATTAAACACTGCAGAACAGTTTGTAAAACGGTAAAATGTAGAGTTTAAATGGTTTGTAGTAAAAGTGCTAAAACATGTAAAATCACCAGTGAGGTCCTTAAACGTGGCTCCAGTATTACGGCATAAACTCAGCAGTACTGCTGATTAGCAGAACTGTTTAGTTTCTGGCACTCAAGGTAAAATATGGTTCTTCCATGTGTAGTACACCGATATTTAGGTACTCAAAGGCAACAGGATGCAGGTTTATGATTAGGGGTTGACAGATTATCGGCTTGGCCAGTTATTTGGGCTCATATTTGTCATTTTTAAATTCAATTTGATTCAATTCAAAAACACTTTATTCATTCCCAAGGAAAAACTTTGTAAGGCACGCAGAGTAGTAAGATAAAAAACTACACATCATGACAGTGACCTAAAAGAGGAGAAATAAAAGAAAACAGTGACGTGGAAAAAAATGCAATAAATAAAGCTGCAATTAATAAAAAACTGTAAACATTACAATTGGAATAATGCGAGTGCAAGTTTATGCAATTTTGTCGTTTATCTGTATCAGCATTTTATTATAATGATCGTCAATAAAATTAATTAATTAAAAAGTGCATAGAAAGTGTCAGCATGGGAGGAACTGTACTTTTCACAGCCTCAGGGAGCTATATTTTACTCTTTTTTTAATTTAAAATTTCACTTGACTTTACAATGCTGGGAACAATGATGTTGAAAGTTTCAGTTTTGATCAAACATTTGCATTTAAGCAGAGGTTTGTGTTGGAGTTTGTTACATTCTTAAATCTAAACATTAGCAGAAAGTTTTTAAATTTTATTGTGAATGCATATCGGTTCCAAATATAGGTTATTGGTGTCATTAACTACTAACAGGTATCAGTATCGGCCCTGATAAACCAAAATCGGTCGATCCCTAATTATGATGCACACAGAGACTGCATCATTTTTATGCCTTCATGGTGGCTGCAGGCATTGTGTTTTCCAGGTCGTCCGTCTGTTTGTCTATACGTCCCATTCTTGTGAAAGCTATATTTTAACTCTTTGAGGGCATTTCTCCAGATTTGGCACAAACATCTATGTTTTCTTAAAAAAATTCAAGGATGAACTGATTCGAATTTGGTGGTCGAAGGTCGCTGTGACCTTATGTACGTCTCATTTTCTTAAATGTGATATCTCAAGAATGTCTTCAAGGAATTTTTTTCAAATTTGGCACAAACGTCCAGTTGGACAAAAAGATGAAGTGATAAGATTCTGGTAGTCAAAAGCCAAGGTTGTTGTGACCTTCTGCGTCCATCTTATTATTTTGAAATGATATCTCAAAATGCTTTGAGGGAAAATCTTCAAATTTGTTACAAACACCTACTATGACTCAAGGATAAACTGATTAGAATTTGGTGGTTATAGGTCAAAGGTCAAGTTCACTTTACGATTGGGTCCCTCTTATCAGAAATCAGAATCAGAAATACTTTATTGATCCCCGAGGGGAAATTGCCTAATTCCCATCTTATTCGCTTGAGCGTGATATCTCAAGAAGGCCTTTGGGGAATTTCTGCAATTTGGCACAAACTTCCTCTAAATTAATGATAAACCTATAAGATTTTGGTAGTCAAAAGTCATCAGTCAGGTTGTTGTTACCTTGCGTCCATCTCATACTTTTGAACTGATATGTCAAAAACGCTTTCAGGGAAATTCCTCAAATTTAGGACACAAATATCTACTATAAGAAGTCATTCAGGGAATGTTCTTAAATTTGGCACAAATGTCCACTTGTACTCAAGAATGAACTGCTTGGAATTTGGTGGTCGAAGGTCAAGGTCACTTTGACCTCTTAAAACTTAACTCAATAATTCATACGGTGATTGTGCCAAACTTCACACAAATGTCTAACAGGATAAAATAAAGTGATTGACACTTTATATTAACAAAAAGTCAAAGGTCAGTTTCATTGTGACATCATGATGTTCTGCAAAAGCACTTTTCTGGTCATTATGTGCATCTGTAATTGTTATACACATTTTCTTCAGTTTTCATCAACATTTTTGGCATCTTTGGAGATTGTTGGATCTCCATTAGAGGTTCTTGGTGTTTGGTTGTTTGCACTGACTGGCAAACTGCTCCTTAATTTGACATTTCATCAAGTATTTGCACATCTGATTTGGGGTTTCACGCAACTGTTTGAGGTTTCTAGTGAATTGGTAAAAGATTTTTCATTATATTTAAGATTGCAGATGCTCCTTTAAAGATCAAAAGGGTTGTTTTTTTTTATTGCCCACTGAGTTAAAGTGCCCAACTGTTTCATTTTACACATAAAACTGCAGCCAGATTGTCTTAATATGTTTTTTCTGCAACTTATTTTACATGTTCTTTAACTGGGTGCAGCCCTCATGACATTTGTATTTGCTCTGTTTCATTTTTTTTTTTATCACTTTTAGCATATTTCTTTCTCTTTGATCTTGTTTTCCTTCTGCTTTCTTGCCTTTTAACTTTCAAAGTTTTCTCTTTTTGATTTATCTCCATCCTCTCTGCCTTTCACTTTGCCTTCTTCTCCTTCCCCCTCCTCTTCTTCTCCTGCTCATTGTCTCTTTCGGCTGTCGTTAAAGAACCTCTCCACGTTTTTTTTTGTGTGTTTCACAGTGACCCCTACTGGGAGCGGCCGGCTAATGCAGGCAGCTGCTCCGCCGCCCGGCCCAAGACCCTTCACCTGGCCGGCCAGCAGCATACCTCCTCACCATGGTAACGTTTTTGTGCGCTCCTAGTAGCAGTAGTAGTAGACGTAATAGTGGTAGTAGTGTGTGTCTCTGTGTGTGTTTTGTCGCTGATGAGCTGTGTGAATGCTTTTTGTTGTTGATTTAAAGTGACCCCGTGTTGGGAGTTTATGGAGATATTTGACGTTTTCTTTATTAAGAGTCAAACCTTTAGATGGTTTTATTGCTCTGAATGGAGGAATATTGCAGGATACAGTATAATCATGTCAATAAAATAAGAAAAATATTCCCTATTTAATTATTTTCTTATTGTAAGACTAGTCATTTAGTGATTTATATTTGGACTTCAGTCTTCCTCAAAAGAGTCATGTGATGTTGTGTTTTGTGCAGGTTTAGTCGTCCTGTCTGATGTTGTCAGATAGTTTCATGAGGACAGCATCCGAGGTGTGTGTTTACCTCCTCGTTTCGGTTTACGGTGCTTTGGGGCCGTTTCTGGATCTCAGCGGCCTCCTTGATCCACCGGGGGGGTGCTTGTTATTTTTGCTCTTTTGCTCTGATATGGCTGATTTTAGGTTCTTCTGTTTGGCTTTTTCATTTATTGCTCTTGTGCACCTTCCAGATGTTTCCCTCTGGTTGTCCTGTCAAACCAGACTCTGATTGTTAGTGCTGCACTCCCATTTTTTATGCTTTTGTTGACTGAAATGAAGCAGTTTCTATTCCACTTTTTGTATAGTTGATAATCTGATTGTTGTTTGGTTGAGAATTTATTGTCCTGAAGCAGCAAAGGTTTCAGACAGCGTGAGGGCTGAATCATGACGGAAAAATCAATCACAGCTGCAAAACCAAGTCTTTGCACTTCTTCCTAATTCAGGGTTCAGTTTACTACTCTGAAGTAACTAAACGGTGTGTTTTAACCCCTTGAAACCTGGATCGACATCAGATTTCTTGTGCTGCACTCAGCAGCCTTTTACAAGCTTTTTTGACCCTTTGGATTTCCTTTAAACATATGTGAGAAAAAATATATTTCTAATTTTAAGAAAATTTTATAACCTTTAATAATAATCATAAACTTACAGATTTTTTTTTTTAATTAATATATGAAATAAATACTTTTTCCAGCAGATAAAAAAAAAAACTCATCCTCGTGTTTGTTTTTCTCTGTTACTTTTTTTCAGGTAATTTTTATTTTAGTTGCTTGTTGCCATCTCCCCATGTTTTTAAAAGAAATCAAACCAATTAACTCCGGTTTCAAAGGGTTAATGCTGTGTTACACACATCGCAGCAGATTGTTAAGCTTAAAATTTTCTGCGTGTGAATGTTTTCAGTTATGCGTAAATCTTCCAGCTGTGTGTGTATGTGTGTGAGTGAGTTTCTCCATCTTTGTGTGTGTGTGTGTGCGTGTGTGTTTACTGTTGTGTTGGCTCACACATGCAGTCTGGATTGCAGCTTTTGTGAAACGCTGCTGTCAAATCGTATCGCTCCTCTTCAATCCGTCATCCATCCCTCCTCTCTTCTGCTGTTTCTCCTCCTCCTCCTCCTCCTCTCCCTCCTCCTCCTCCTCTCCCTCCTCCGAGGTCTTTGTCAGGGAACAGAGAGAAGAAGGGATTTGACACCAGGAAGTGAACTGAGGCCTGATGCATTGTGGTTGATGTTGTGGTGTGTTCCTGTGTGTGTGTGTGTGTGTGTGTTCCTGTGTGTGTGTGTGTGTGTGTGTGTGTGTGTGTGTGTGTGTGTGTGTGTATGTGTGTGTGGTGGATTACAGTACTGGAGAATAAAGGGGGGATTTGTGTCGGAGTCAGGCGGAGAGCTGAAAGGAGACGGCAGTTAATAGCTCATTATAGGACGAGCTTAACACCATGTAGGCCGTATATAAACACACACACACACACACACACACACACACTGAGAGCCTTTTCCCACACATCTGATCTACTTGATGACTGTCGTGCTGCAACAGTTTGTTTATATTTTTTCCAAAACTGTCGGCGCTGATACAGATAATTTTAATGTCTGATTTCTCAGTTAACCCTTCGAAACCTGGATTGTCTTCTTGTGCTGCACATGGATGCCTTTCACAAACATTTGAACCTTTGAAACGTGAGAAAACTGGCTTGATTACATTTAAAAAGCATGGGGAAAAGGCGATCAGCAGCTTGGCATGAAACATCCTGAAAATTGAAAAAAAGAAAAACTGAAAATTTGCTTGGGAGGGATAATAAAAAAAATAGGGATTTATATTATATTTCAGATTTATTATTTTTTTAATGTAAGCACTTTTCAAGCACTTCTTTATTATTTTATAATTTCAAGTAACATTCTTGCAACTCGTTATTAATTTCTTGCTATTTAGGGCCATAGGTTTGATAAGGGTCCCGCCCTGAACACACCTGTATGATAGTATTCACCAGTGGTATATATATTCCAACCTCTCTGCGTGCATTATCCGACTTTCACAGTCATGACCGACCGCTTTAGTTGGTGTCCCATCAGTACCTAGACATACGTGGGGGTGCGAGGGCCCTTTCATTGCTGCAGCTACTTGCAGCTTAAATTTTTGGTTGATTTCTTATGAAGTTGTTTCCTATCTTTTTTTTTTTTTTTTAAAGAAATCAAGCCAATTTGCTCACGTTTCAAAGGGATTAAATAGCTAAATATTGGTGCAATATGAACATTTTTAAAAAGACACATTACATATATTGACAACATTTCAATAACTATTTTTTATACAATGACATATAATCATTGTGATACATAAAATGTGTGTTTTGATGTAGCTGAAATGTCGTTGTTGTGAAGCGAGTTAAGTGCAGGTTTTACATTTTGGATTGCAGCAGGTCTCAGCCTGATTTTATTAGAGATGAGGAGTTGAAAAGGTTGTGGAGAAACTAAAGAGAATAATGTGATATTAAAAGCAGTCAGGAAGAAGGAAATGTCAGGTTCATGGAGGTTAAACTTTGACTTTTTAAAGTAACAGATCATAAATTAGTTTTGGAAGTCAATATTTAATCATTGATTTGTCATACTCATATAATAATAATAATGATAATAATAATAATGATGATGATGATGATGATGATGAAGATGATGATGATGATGATGATGATAATAATAATAAAAAATATCTAGATTTATATTGCGCCTTTCACGATACCCAAGGACGCTTCACACAATTGAATAAAAATGTAACACAAACAAACTGAACAGCCTTTTAAAAAACCTACACATTGTTTACAATTTAAAGTGTGTTTGCAGTCAGTTTAACGTCATGGTTAGCTTAATTTCTCCCCTTAGCTGTCTAAAGCATCGTCACTGTTACTATGGTAACCTGCCACCGATTAAGACCTGAACACATCTGATTTTAATAGACATCTCTAAGCCACTCAGAAGCAAGTGTTTTCCATTGAATAAACCACCCCGTTCTCTCTCTGAAGTCCTCATATACTGACGCCTGGTCTGTGATTTTGGCGTCAGACAACAATGCCAAAAGCAACCTTTCCTGGTGTTATGATACTGCACCGTTTGGCACGACGGCAGCTGTCGCAGTGTTTTTGCAGAGGGAAGGCACCTGTTGTTGTGCTGTGATAAGATAAGAAATTTGCAGAGTTACAGCAGCTATGAGGTACTTTAATAAAATACTAATAATAAAAAACAAGGTGCAAAGTGTAATAAAAAATACTAACATAAGTTACAAGGTGTCAACAACTTAAGAGTATAGAAACATAAATAAATAAATAAATAGATAGATTTAAAAAATATGTACAAGCAAATATTCACACCAATTGCATATGGAGGATAATTGCACTTGAAAGTCCAGTTGGTGTGTGTGTGTGTGTGTGTGAACACATGCTTTTGTCGCAAAAGGAAATAAATATAAATACGAGGTGTTTCATGAAAATTGTATGTTTATTTTGAAAAAGATTGCATGCATCTAATGAGCAGTAGATGCAGTGTGAAAATGGACGTGTTTTTGAAAATACGCAATGCATTTAACATGCGTACATTTACACAGCGCCTCAGAACGTCAACAACAGACGCAGGAGAACATTAGTGTGTCACACGTAGACATGAACGTGAATATTTGATGTTTGAATGAGAACATGTGACATAAACAAAACAGAGAGGAACGTGTTTGTCAAGGTTTTTCTGTTTGTTCATGCATGTGGTGTTTATGTGTGTGGCATCGTGTGTGTCAGTGTGTGTGTGTGTGTGTGTGCGTGTGTGCCTTCTTTTGGCTGGGTGTATTTTTAATGTTAAATGCATGTGTGTGTGTGTGTGTGTGTGTGTGTGTGTGTGTCTAGAAGGTGAAATTGAGATAAATGGTGGAGGAGCTGGGTGGCCACAGAGGCCCCTGATATACACTCCACCTGTCTACTCTGCTTACAGCTGTGTGTGCGTGTGTGTGTGTGTGTGTGTGTGTGTGTACTACCATACATGAACATGTAAAGTGGGTTTCTTTTATGGTGTGTGTTTCTGTGTGGAAATGTGTATTTACATGCACTTCTCTGCCTGAACACGATCACCTGTGTGTTTTTGTGTGTGTGTGCGTGTGTGTGTGTGTGTGTGTGTGTGTGTGTGTGTGTAAGCAGAGTGCTTGTAAACTAAAAGAGACAGATGTACCGGGGAGAGCTCGCCCACCACAGCCTCACTCACTTTTCCTCTCACACACACATGCACACACACCAGGGAGCTGCTGTTATTCAAATAGTACTTAAGCTAGAAGAGAGAGTGGTGTGTGTGTGTGTGTGTGTGTGTGTGTGTGTGTGAATAGAGACTCCAGGTTTGGTATGGTGAGGGACAATAGAAGATGGAGGAAGCAGAGGCAGTTTGGTTGTTTGCTGGTATTAGAGAGAAAGATGTGTCATTATCTGAAGGAACAAACAGGATGTGATGTGTGTTTTGCTGCTCTGGTACATCCATCAGGAGGACAAAGATGCTCCGAGCTACTTGATTGAGACTGTCCCTCCAAGAGACACAACAGCATGATTTCAGCAAATGTGCTTCAGGAGTAAAAGAGGGAAAATATGATGTTGCTTTAGAGAAGTGGTACTCAACTTATGACCAGTGGGCCAAATCTGGGCTCCAGTAAGTGCCAGGTGGCCCCAACCATTTTGTAATTCACAGTAAAAATAAAATGATTCACACTGGGAATCATTTTTATACTTTTAGTATACACAAGGTAAAACAGAGCTTGTTAATCAAAAAAGTGCCTGTGGCGGATCCCCCGCACCTGCCAACAGAGGTCCTAACCAAGACCCTAATGTCCTAAAAAAAATCCTAGAAATGCCCTACAACTCTAGAAACATGCTAAAATTTTTGAAATTTCCTTAAATCCTGGAAATATCCTAACATCCTAGAAATGTCCTAAAATTGTAGAAATGTCCTAAAATCCTTAAAATGTCCTAAACTCCTAGAAATGTCATTAAATCCTGGAAACGTCCTAAAATCCTGGAAATGTCCTTAAATCCTTGAAACATCTGAAAATCCTAGAAACCTGCTAAAATACTTAAAACCCAGTGGCAACTAGTCATTAGTCACCAGGAGAGCTGTGCAAACACATCAGGCTATCATTAATGCTCAAATATTATTATTTGCAATAATCTATTAGCTCTGAATATATAGTGTCATCCAAATTTGCATATCATTTGTGTTTGTATGTTTAAAACACTCAAAATAAAATTTGAAAATCCATTCTTGTTCATGTTTATTGATCCCTGTTTACCTGGTTTGCATCTGCAGTAGAGCTACGGTGGCTGTGAGGTAAATGTGGGGCCAGCCCCTCTCTCATAGTGCAGTGTGTATTTAATGTCGGAAAACGGTAATACGCATGCTCAAGGTG
Source organism: Plectropomus leopardus (assembly GCF_008729295.1). NCBI lineage: Eukaryota > Metazoa > Chordata > Actinopteri > Perciformes > Serranidae > Plectropomus > Plectropomus leopardus. The sequence continues at coordinate 918,387 of NC_056476.1, read as the reverse complement.
TCTGTGTATACACTGTAATTCATAGAAATATACGTAGAAGTTGACTATCTATCTATCTATCTATCTATATTTATATATTTATATATATAGTAAATATTAGTTCTATGACTAATTAATGTAGAATATTCTCTGTGAGTTTACTTTTTGCCCACTTGTAAAGATAATAGCCTGTTGGTGGGAGCATGAGGAATTAATGTTATTTTATTTTGCAAATGAATAATGTTACAAACAAGAGAGATGGTTGGGAAAATTACAAGGATATTATCGGGAAATTAATGAAAAATGTCCCGAGAACGATATGTCTAATTATTATAAATATTAAAAAATATGTTTTAATATATAAATTAAATAATACATTACATATATATATATATTTACTTATAGAACTCATATTTACTGTTTACATAAGATGAAGCATTTTGATATGAAAACTTGCCTTTTTAATTAACCAGTTATTATAAATGCATGTCTGCCATTTGTAACAAATCAAATAGCTTGAAAAAACCGTTTAAAAATACAGTGAATTATGATGGTATAAATCACTCAGAGGCCTGCCTGTGCCGTTACGGGTTACGTCAGGTCCACGTCAGGTCTACGTAGCTCCACTATAGCCCCGCTATAGCCCCGCCCACTACACTAGCGTCATCTGAGACTTCAGCGTTGATTGGCTAATATTTCAGGGCGGAGAAGGTGATTGGCTGACTCTCTGTGGCGCTGCGGAAACTAGCTGTGAACTTTAGCTCTTCGGCAACAAGGATATTCTGTAACTTGTGAAGAGGAATGAAGTGGATTTCTTACTGAATCACGGGTTTGAAACCCTACATTTTTAAGAGGAATTGGAGTTGAAGCGCCTGGCTGCCCACCAACCTAAAGGATACTGTCTTTACTCAAACTGCTGGTGAAACAAATCGTCGATTTAACGGCTTTCCGAAGAAAAAGTGGCTAACGGTTAGCATCGAAGAGAGGGCTCTCTTCTGTTTTCGGTATTTTTAGGAGACAGCAGCTGGTCGAGTTTGGACGATTTAAAACGTCTTTTGAGAGGAGCTGTCAGACTGTACGAAGTGTACATGGAGGAGATAGCCAAACAGGTCAAGGAGACATCATTTCACGCTATACAGGCAGAGGAGGCAACTGCTTTGGTGAGTAAAAGCAGATTTAATTTCGCTGAGGCTTTTGTTTTTACTGGATGGATTGATTTAGATGGTGAGCAGTGTCAGTTTGTGATTATTTGAGAGGTTGTTGTCGGTGGATCTGCATCTCTACACAAAGATGTCTGTATGCTTTGTTTTTGTCCTCAGTGGCGTTGAGCTTTTTTGCTTTTATTGCCATGTCGGGTTTTGTTTTGAGCTTAATTGTGTTGGTTTATGATGATGGAATATTGCATTTTTAATTAAGGCTTGCGACAGTAGTGAGGTAACTTGTGTAATCTCAGTCGCTTTCTCTCTCTCTCCCTCAATGTATGTGTGCAATATGTGCTAGAAACATGCCACTTTTTCCTTATGAGCATTTCGTGGAGCCATGCACGACCCCTTGTATGTATATGTTAAATATGATATGATTTTAAACACATTAGTATCGAGCGTATTGTATTTTTCCTTATATTTACGGTACCGTTAAAGTGGTTGGTGCCCCAACATTTTTTTTTACATACAGAAACGCCACTGTTGAAACCTAAAATGTGCTAAATCTGAGAAAACATCCTAAATGTGCTAAAATTCTAGAAAGGTCCTAAAATCCTTGAAATGTCCTTAAATCCTTGAAATGTGTTGGAATACTAGAAATGCCCCGAGATCCTAGAAACATGCTAAAATCCTGGAAACATGCTAAAAACCTGGAAACATGCTAAAATCCTGGAAATATCTTAAAATCCTAGAAAATCCTGCAAATGTCTAAAATCTTTAAAATGTCTTTAAATCCTTGAAATGTCCTAAAATCCTAGAAATATCCTACTCTAGATTAGGGAAGATGGAGGCGAAGGAGAGAAATGAGAGAGCTGAGAGTAAAATGCCATGAAGCAGAGGAAGATAAGTTGAGGGGGAATAAAGAAAAAAGGAGGGAAAAAGGGAAAACATACAAGCTTTAATTGAGAAAGGAAGGAGTAAAGGAGGAGTGAAGTAAGAGGAGAGAAGATAGGAGGAGCAATTTTCAGAAAACAGGGAACGGAGAGGAAAAATGGAAGAATAAGAGGTGAAGGAGAGGATGAAGACTGCAGAGAGGAGAAGTGGAGGAGGTTAGGTGAAAAAGAAAGCAGAAGGAAAAGAAGAAAAGGGAGAAAACACAGGAGCAGGAGGAGGAGGTGGGGGAGGATTTATGTGTTTTTGGAGCTGTCATGTCTGAAGGACAGACCTCGGGCGAGTCAGCACACCTGCTACACCTCCACTCTCTCTTTCTATCTCTCTCTATCTGCCTCCGTCCGTCATAAATCCCCACGCAAACATGTTTACATCTCTTTATCGTTCCTTTGTTCTTCTTCTCTGCCTCTTTTGTGCACTGTTCTCATTACAAGTCCTCCAAACTGAATGACAAAATCACTGCCTTTTAAAACATGACCCAGAGGAGTCTTTTCTGATTCTCACGCACAAAAAACTACAGATAGTCAAATTATGGTTCAGGCTGAGGAAAGGACTACTTGGTTAAACCTTTTTCATCACAGTTAACTGACACAAACGCTGACAGTCGGTAGGAAACAGAAAACAAACATTCGTCTAGTCCTGGGTGGTATGTAATATTTCATACCTTTTATGAAATTCACACCACCATTCACAAATTCAAAATCGATTTACAAAACATCTTTCATATAAACATGCAGCCTGAAGTGCTTCATGTAGCAAAGTGCATGAGTACTGAGTATCTAAACCTTTGAACCCTAAAAAAAAATATATATATAAAAATAAAAAATAAAATAAAAATATGGAAAAACTAAATTCATAATGACTAAAACTAAAAAAATTATGTGACAGAATTCTTAGACATTTTTTTTGTTTTATTCTTTCTTTTTTTTTTTTAGTAATTTCAAGGTCATTTCCTTGTACTTTTCTTTTATTGCTATTTTTTGGTTATTTGTTCTCGCTCATTGCTTTCTTCCCGTGTTTTTTGAAGAAATCAAACCAGTTTGCCCAGGTTTTTAAAGGGATAAAAGAAAAAGAAATGACCCAAAAATTAGCAAGAAATTAGTAATATTACACAATTACCTGAAAGTAGCCAAAAAAAAGTGAAGTATAAGAATACAGAAACAGGAATGAGCTCACAAAGTACTAAAATAAAATAAAAATAAGAAATATAAACAATTAAAATAATAATAATTTCTAGTAATTATGATTATGAATATTTGGCCATTTTCTATAGATTCTCTGTTTCCTTTTTAAGATAATTCTAAGGGAATTTTCTTGTCACTTTGTACTATTTTTTTCCCTCAATTTGCACAACATTTTATGCTAAGTGCCTTCTTTTCCAAGGTTTTGAAAGAAATTTAACTTTTAATTTGCTCACTGTTTCTGAGGTTTAAATGCTTGTGAAAAGCGTCTGAGCACAGCACAAAAACACTGACATTGATCCAGGTTTCAAAGGGTTAAAGGAACAACAATTTATGGTGTGATTTGGGGCAGCTAGTGCTGTTTTTGTTCATATGTAGTTTGTTGTATTGTGACTGTGATGGCATTTATGGGCACAACACCTGAGTCCAGGACTAATTTCCCTACAGGGACAATAAAGTGTATCGTATCGTATCGTATCGTATCGTATCGTATCGTATCGTAACAACAGCCATGCATGAAGTTTGGCAAGACTAGAAAATTTCATTAAGACAATAAAATATTTTAAAAAAGAAGTCAAAACTAAACAAAACAACAAAAACAACAACAACTTTTTTTGGCAACTGGGCTGTTTATTGCCATATCCTCTCTCCACTCCTTACTTCCTTTAGTTTTACTCCTTCTGCAGTTTCCTCCTCTCTTTACTCCCCAATTTCTCTTTTTAACTCCTTTTCTTCCATCCTATCCTTCATTCTTTACTTTTTTCCTCTCCAACCTTTTTTCCCTGTCTGTATATGTCTTTGTCTTCATTTTCTCTCCTTTCTCACATCCTCCCTTCCATCCTCTCCTCCATCAAGTTCACCTTCATACCCGTTTCCTCTCTCTCTCTCTTTCTCTGAGCGTGGGTTTGATGGCGGAGGTGTGATGCGTTCTGATGTGGGTGTTTTTTCTCTCTCCCATGTCGCATGAGTCGACTTCCCGGCGTGTCGCTGACTTTGTTCAACTTTCTCTCTTTGATGCCGCACTTTCTCTCTCACCTTGGCTTTCTTTTCTAACCTACTTTCCACCTTCCTCCTAAAAAACACAATATCAATTCTCCTCCCCTCCGCCTGCGTGTCTTTTTTACTTCGAAGAGAGCGCCCTGAATTCAATAATTTAACCTTTTCTTATTTTGTCTTTTATTTCTCTATATTTTATCATCTACCTGTGTCTTTGTCTGCAAGGAAACATGTTAATAATGGATTGTATAGATTTGGACTGTGTGTGTGTGTGTGTGTGTGTGTGTGTGTGTGTGTAAGGAGCAGAGAGCTTTTGAAGTCCTGATGTGATGTTTGTAGTCCAGGATCATTGATCTTGAGGTCCGTCCGTCTGATTGCCACTGAAATCAACAGTGAGAATGTTTGATGAGTTTTTGTCTGAAAGAAATCAGCAGGAGGAGTTTTAGCTAAAATCACCTGAAACCTTGTTTACCTTCAAGAAATGAAACAGGAAGACGTTAAATATTCAGCAGCCGCGGCTCAGACTTCATAATATCACCTTTTTTGTCTTTAAATCAAGGTAGAGCGACACATTCCCGAAGTTTGTGTTTCAAAGTCACTTTATGTTACGATCATCTCCTCATTGTTCCTACATTTCCCATAATCCTCTGAAAAGCGGCATCAGGACTTTGACCCTGAGGCTGGGCCTTGTGTCCTGTGTTGTTGCATCTTGTTGACTTTTCAAGACCAACATCAAAACACAAACTCCACTGAGAAATCATTTTACTCCACTGAACAACAGTGTTTTAGTCGGACTAACACAATAATTTGACTTTTTCAAACATCATGTAACATACTGAGTGATGACTCGCTGCTTAGTCTCTGAAAGTGGTCTGCAGCTTGGCAGGCGTCTCGCCTCGCTGTCACAGCCATCTGTCCACCTCCTGATGACAAAGTCAGCACATCACTTCAGAAAAACTGCAACAAATCCAAACAGTGGTTTGCAGAAACGTGCAACACCAACATTTTTCTGTGGAGACTTGGCTGTTGGAGGAAAAGGGCCCGGCCTCATGTTGGTGTTATTTGGAGGTCTTTGCTGTGGAAAAGTTTGGGAACCTGTTCTCGTAGTCTGTGTAATATCTGTGCAGTGTGAGTGTGTATCGGCTGCGTCTTTGGATCAGAGACAGACTGAACAAAATCCTGAAGTTCAGGTGCAGTTTTTAAACAGCAGCACTTTATCTGATAATCCTCCCAAATCTCCCAGCAGCAGTTTCCCTCTTACTGTTCCTCTTACGAACCAGCTTCTGTCACCGCCGGGCCGCTTCCTCCGCACCGAGAGAATCACACCGCGAGACATCATCCAGATAAACATGTGAACTCTTCGTTTGGCCTCTCTTTAGACTCCTCAGCACGCACACAGGAGCCTGTCAGCCAACGAAATCCCCCGCCTCCCATCACACCTACATCACCACCGACTCTGACACGCACCGGAGCGACGCCGTGTGACGTGGCGAAGTCCCCAAACCGCTCCTCAGAAAAGTGTTGGATACGACAGCTTTTTTCGTGTTTGACGAGCGTTGAGCTTTTTTCCCCCGCCTCTGTCTCTGATAACAACTCCCTCCTCTCCTCTTCTATCCGTCCTCATAACTGCAAATCCCTCACCTCGTTGGACGGCTACCCACCTGTGGCGCCCACAAAGAATCACTCAGCAAACACACATTTTTATCCCCACAACGTATATTTATTTTTCCTTATTCCCAGGGTTTTGTTTACAGTGAAAAGATTTGACTTTCACCCCTTCTTCACCTGCCTGCGCCGCTGTGCCGCTGCTCGCTGTTGCCCGCGGCACTTTTCCAGCACGGCCCGGGCTTGTTACTGCAGCGAGATTTCCCCCCGAGGAAGACTGAGTGCTGGAGAGACGCGGCGCACATGAAATAAAGCCACTGTTTTTGCTCCATTATGGTGCCTATAGATGTGTTTTAGACTGTTTTAACAGGAGAGGAGGGAGTTTCCGCCGTTTTTTTTTTGAGCATATTGTTGTGGTATTAAAAGTGAGACAGTGAGAGGGAACGGGACGAAGCCTCTCAGGACGCTCGCTCCCTTCACTTTGATTTCTGCTGCTCGGAGGGAGAATAAATCCACCTGAAATCGGCTCCACTCGTAGCTGCGGTTTGATGTTAATTTTATTTCATGCTTTTAAGGGAGTTGAAGACAGTTTTCACCTTAATCCTAATGGAAAACCTGTTTCCTTCAGCCTGTTTTAAATTCTGCTGCGGGTCAAAATCCAAACAAGAGCCCGTTGCACTGAATTGTTTGACCAAAAAGCCACATTAAAAATGAATGTTTTGCTTGTTTGTTTTACAAATCAGAGGAGGTTCAGTTGTTGCTTCATAGTCATGTTTTACTGAATAGAGCACTCGTTAAATAAAGCTGCTGCTCTGCTCTGTTACGGCACCTCGACGTGTTTTCGACTTTGATTTTAGAGGAGAGAATTTTGCCCTGAACCCAAGTATTGTTTTGCGATTTCTAAAAATGAGATACAGACTATTTAACTTGTATTCTTCTGCTTGAAGCAACATTAAATTGCTGAAAACTTCAAAACAACTGAACTGAAATTAAACTTGAATTTAATTTGACTTGATTTTCATCCAGATTCAGAATAACACATGACTCAGTCTTAAATCTTGCATAATTTGTAAGTCTCTGGATCTTTGATAGTTTCTTTCTTGTCCTCCGAGTTTGATTGCTGCTGTGATTTCTTTCCGTACTGCGTTTTCTGACTTTCTTTGATACCTCTGTGGATTAAATTGGATCTGGGATGTCAGCGTGTCCATTTCCAGTTTGGAGAAGTTGATTTTCTCTGTCACATTACGCCTCTCAGTGTTGTAAACTCTCGGAGCGAGGCCTCTAAACCCGGAATATATTGGGACAGGATATTAAAATGACAATTGTTTTCAGTTGCTACAGTTATCAACCCATAATAATTCCTACAGCGTGATCATCGAGATAAAACCATTTCATGAATCACACAGGAACGCTGTTGTGGGATGATTTCTGCACTCAGATCTGCGCTGGTTTGTGTGTTAGCAGTTGAAAGTGGTTTCAGAGTTTTCTTGGTGTGAAATTCACAATTTTGAATAGACTATAAATTAGCTTCCAGACTTATTTCAGCACAGAAACTCTTGCAGTTGTATCCAAACTATGTGAACACTTTTCACGATATCTTGTCAAATATAAACTCCTCCTCGCTCGCTCCAGCTGCCTGTTAGAAATCATCGTTAACAATAAGTAACTTCAAACACATGAAAACTGTTAATTCATTCCATTAAAGAGCCCTGTGTGGACGGATAACAATCTTTTCAGCAATCCAGCCTGTTTTTTTTCGAGGAACGGTAGATTTTCAATTAGTGTAAATATATTATAAAAACATGAAGAAAAAAAGTGGTGTTGGTGTTGAGGCAGCGATAGAGAGAGAAAGCCTACAGCCAGAGCGCAGCCACCGCCTCTGATGTACGCCTTATTAATTTCATTTACTCTGTCCAGAGAGGGAGAGAGAGGGAGACGAGGGGGGAGAGAGAATTTGTAATTCGGTGTTTTTTGAAGAAAAAAAAAAGATCAAAGGGAAATTAAGGCAAGCAGGTCCGTGTAATGTGTGATTTAGAGGCCCGGAGCATTTACTGCTCTGTGAGTACAGCAAGGAACTCGCTTTCTCACTCTCTGTGTGTGTGTGTGTGTGTGTGTGTGTGTGTGTGTGTGTGTGTGTGTGTGTGTGTGTATTAGCATGTTACACACACAAGACTGTGTATGTTAATGTGTGCATACATGTATGTTAGCTCTGTAAGTACAGTATCAAGAGTACCTGGTTGTCTCTGTGTGTTTATGACTTCATAGGAGTAATACAGGGTTCCCGTGGGTCCTTACAAAGTCTTTTTAAGGCATTGAATCTATTTATCTAAAAATAAGGCCTTAAGTTGTATTAAAATGTCTTAAATTAGTCTTTCAAAAGTCTTAAAAATGCGAAGACATGGTAGGTAGGATTTTGAGGAATTTGTTTTTCTCCTGCTGCATTGTAAAAGCTCAAAATAATCGACAACTCTGAAATAAAAAATAAAATTACAGAATGCATCTTGCATTATCATCACCAAAAAGTCATTTACTATGTTACAATAGTATGTCACAACAGTAAGTGGCTCATATCAGGTCATGATTTATTTTCCTTCAATATTGGCTACTGTAAAATTGGTCTTAAATTTAATTAATTTAAGAAATAATTTAAGAAATTACTAAATAACCAAAGACCGACTAACCAGTTTTCTGCAGAGCTTTCAACTGCATCTCATGGTCATCTCATGAAAAACTAAAACTGCATTCTCTGATAAAGACATGAACAAATACTATATAATTTATATAACAAATAATTTGGACTTACTTTAAGAGTGCTTTTCTAAGGTTAAGAATGAACTTTTCATTATTTTTATATTTTGCAGTCCTGTTGAGATAAGATATTTTTTGACGGCGGTGTGAAAGTTTCAGACAAAAGAAACAACAAAAGAACAAAAAAGCTCTTGTGATGCAAAATCTAAATCACTGAGCAGCTGTAGTAGTGGCAGCAGTATCACTCAGAGTAGCTGCAGTTGTGTGTCTCTGCATTTTGTGTGTGTGTGTGTGTGTGTGTGTGTGTGTGTGTGTGTGTGTGTGTGTAATGATCCAGCTGTTGGCCGTTGCAGCAGCATGATTGACAGGCAGCAGCGGCTGCTGTTATTCATGAGCGTCTTTGCTTCACATTTCAGCCATAATTAATAAACTCACACATGCCTGTAAGGTGAGTGTGAAATATTAACAAGATCTCCCTCTCCTACACACACACACACACACACACACACACACACACACACAGTATATAGAGCGGTGCTGAAGCCCACTACGAATAGGAAGAGGAGGAGGTAGAGGGGTGGACAGGTAGGGGAGGAGGAGATGAGAAGTAAAAGAGACAAAAAGGAGCAATAAAGAAAGAATAATTAGGGATGCATTGAACAAACTTTTCATCTTATTATATTTTCGACTAATAAATTAATTGTTTAGTCTATACTATTATTCTTGTGGCAATGTAACTGATGCTTGTCCATTTTGTCCAGAGTCACTCAGTACGGTTACATGATGTTAGAAAAGGTGGAATTATTATGTTTGTCCGACTGAAATTGAACTAAATACATTTTCTCAAAGTCGGATTAACACACCCAAATAATATGGTTTACTCTTTTTTACGCCTTAGTCTGACCTGAACTGGTCTAGGCGTTTTGAGCATGCTCCATAGTCCCCGCGCAAGGCTTTGACCTGGATAGTTAGTAAGTAAATAGTACAATATTTCCCCCTGAAGGGTAGTGGAGTAACATTTTAAGTAGTAAAGTAGTAAGTACCATTACCTCAAATTCATACTTAAGTACAGTATTTGAGGACATGTACTTTGTTACATTCCACCACAGGGGTATTGAAAGTTTCATGATTTAGGTTAACTAATAAAACTAATAAAAATAATGCTGTTGTCACTATGAGTGGATAGTTTAGATAGATAGATTTTTCTAGATTTCCAGCTTTGGCACGGTTTCAGCGAACGTTTTGCTGACACTTAGCAACAATCATTAGCCTCATTATTTTAATAGAATACATAAATAGCTTTTCAAATTAGTTGCAAACAAACATTAATTTTGTTAAGGTTGACTGGCCAGTGAGAAAGAAAGACAGCTGCATTATTCAGAGTAAAAGCAGCAGTAAAACTAGTAACAGTAGCACATGTGGCGGCAGCAGTTGGACCGAATAAGCTGCTTTTGTTGTTTACTTTCTATCACAACACAAACACACACACACACACACACAACACACACACACACACACACACACACACACACACACACACACACACACACACACACACCTCTATCTCCCTGATCCAAGGTGATAGACAGGCCAGATGTGTGAGTGTTTGTCTTTTCCTGCACCTGCATACATTTGTGTGTGTGTGTGTGTGTGTGTGTGTGTGTGTGTGTGTGTGTGTGTGTGTGACAGCCAGTCACCTTGCAGGTCTGCAGCTCACGGCTGCATGAATAAACATGACTGCCTGTCCACATCCACTCCCAGCTCCACTGCACTCAGCCTCACTCTATTCTATTCTATTCTATTCTATTCTATTCTATTCTATTCTATTCTTACAATTTCAAATCAGTATATTTCTCTTAATTTTTTGTTGTAATATCAGGATGAGATGGAGTGCGGCAGAATAGAGCTGAGTAGAAAACAGTAGAACTGCGGGCGTCCTCAGTGATTTTACCTGACGTCTTTACCAGATCCTTTTGTGGTGATGGAGAACCAAAAAAAAAGAGAAGAAATGTGGAGGAGATAATAGTATATTAAAAATATATATTTTTGGTGTGTTTTTTTCTTCTAAAATCATAGTGACATCATTACAATAAATGGCATTTAAAGGGTTAAAATTCAGAAAATTAATGAATATTTGATATTTTTGATAAGAACTGAAAACAAAAACCTACATGTAAGTGGAAAATTATATTAATGTATAATAATTTGATTTTGAAAAGCACATTTTGTGAGTGTGGGTATTTGTCACTACACAAAAAATAAGTATGTGTAAAAATCAATGTTGCTGCTAATCATTGACATATCCCAGGCTGTAATAATGTCCACTTAGCATGTAGTATATTGAAAATATTTTCTTTGTTTTCTTTTTATTTCATCTAAGACATAGTGGCATCATGAAAAAACCTGGCATTTAAAGGGTTATAATTCTGGAAATTAATGAATATTTTATATTTATGAGTAGGACTGATGTTGGTTAAAAACATGAATTAAATGAAAGTAGAAAATATTAATGTATAATTTATTTATTATTATTATTTGATTTATTTTTTTATATTTTTGTACACAGAGTGTAGGGAGTGTGTGTCATATTAAAGCGGGCTCAGAGGGATAAGCTGAACATAGAAGTCAAATAAATGCAGCTGATGGGTGAGAAAGTGTGACAATGAATTGACGTCTATGAAACGGAGGATGCAGTCAGCTTTGTGAAAGAATCCAACCTGAGGAAAACTTTTTTACATGAATCCCCAAAATCCAGCTCCACACTCCTGTCTGACTGTCTGTCTGTCTGTCTGTCTGTCTGACTGTCTGACTGTCTGACTGTCTGTCTGTCTGTCTGTCTGTCTGTCTGACTGTCTTGAAAGTAGTTTGCTTGAACCAAAGTATGTTTTTGTGTGTTTGTGTGTCGTGCACAAACACACGCACAAACACACTCCGTTAACAAACCCCGGCGATTAGTTTTGTAGCAGTGCAGCTCACCTGAGGACTTCACACACCTCTGCCTTTGATTTCTGTTCCAGCCGCCTTTGATTCGCAAATCATTTACGATTTGAAGCTGAACTTGATCTCTAACTTTTAATTGGATTCAGATTCGCTCAACTCGGAGCGCGGCAGACCTTCGGCGGTCGGCTGTCAGAGACTTTGGGGGAGGCGAAGCGGCTGCAGCGCTGCCTGGAGTTAGCTCTAATTAAGCGTGCACGCCGGTTTATTTTTCAGGGGATAATTCGTGTTTTTTATGTTTCTTGTGGTTTTTTGATCTCTTGCTTGAACTGAGGGAAAGGTTTTCTGATATATATATATATATATATATATATATATATATATATATATATTATATATATATATATATATATATATACTATTTTAACTAAAAAAAGACGGTGAAGTCCAGTGAATCTGTGAGTGTGGTCAGAGGACCTGTAGGGACCTCCAGGGGCCCTCCTAGTACGTGAATTTACTGGATATTACCCCAATTAAAGATTGTATCAATCAAAATGAACGAGAAAAAGAAGCTTAATAAAAAACAGAACTGAAAACAAACCGTCAAAATCATTTTAACCGGAAAGATAATATTGACCAAGAGGCGTGTTTTTTTTTGTTTTTTTGGTAAGCATTGTTTGGTAGTTTAAGGGCTAAATTTGGTCGAAAAGTTTTGTTTCTTAAGACCTTTTGGGCTTTAGCTGTTATCAAGGAATTTTATGTTTTTTAGCAACTAGTGGAAAATTGTATGAATATAACCAAGCCACAAACCAACATATAACCAACACAAACTTTTTCGCCAAATGTTTTCCAGTTTTTACCTGAATATCTCAAAAACTTTTGACCTACAATTACTAAAACCAAATGTAACCCTTTGAAACCTGAATCCACATCAGAATCATAAATACTTAATTGATCCCCGGGTGGAAATTGTGGACATCACATTTCATGTGCAGACACCTTTCACAAGTATTTTAACCTTTGAACCCAGAGCAAGTTGGTTGATTTATCATTATATATTTGAAATTATATTATAGAATTACAGTTTTTAAGCAGTTTTTTTCTTTCTTGTTATACTTACTGTTTGGGTTCTTGACTTATTATGTTTTTGTATTTATTTTTGTAAACTTCCTGCACTTTTTACTCATTTCTTGCTGATTTCTGGGTCATTTTTTCCAAGTTACTAATTGCCTTCACATGTTTTTGAAAAAATCAATCCAATTTGCTGCTGGTTTCAAAGGGTTAATGGGAATTTCCCATCATGGTTATTGAAAAACAAGCCATAAAGAAAAGAAGAAAAAAAAAAGTGGATAGACGAGCCTCAGATTGGCTTTCACCAAACTGTGAATATGTTTGATTCATAACCAGACAGAAGAAGCTGTGAGACAGACAGGACACCATTGAAAGACACACAGGAGGCAAAACAGCAAGACAACAAAAAGGGCTAAAGGGCTGTCACATGACGTGTTGGACTGATCCTAACGCTTCCTCTGTCCTGGTTGATGGACTGATGGGAAGACAGACAGGTGGATGGGACAGGAGACAGGCTATAAGGTCCTCATCCTGTGTCTTTGTGGAGATTCAGCTGTGAAAGTGTCCCTCAGATTGGCTCCTCATCTGTCCTCAGAGGTCTATCTGTAGGACAGTCGGATAGACACGCTGCATTTAGAAACTCTCTCTCTTTCTCTTTCTGCACTTCCTCTACCTGTTGCTCGCCCCTCGCTCCCCCCGTCTCCCCCCTGTGATTACCTCCCCCTCTTCACCCGCCCGTCCACCCCTCTCCTCCTCCTCGACAGGATCTCAGCCTATTTCTCCCAGTCATGGTCCGCTTGCTGCATGGAAAAGATTTAGCTGGCAATCCCTCTCTGAGATAGGGCCAGAGGAGGAGGAGGAGGAGGAGGAGGAGGAGGAGGAGGAGGAGGGCCGAGCTGAGCCCAGATAATAGTTAAAGAGCTCCACCATCTGAGGGTGTTAATGTCACAAAATGAGCTGTTAGAAGTTTCATGCAGTCAGAGGAAAATGTGGAGTACGTTCTCGTCCCAGCTCGTCACATGGCGTCGCTCCATCAGTGACTCTCTGCGTCTCTTCATGACGTTTTAAGTTTCCTTCGGTGTCAGCTGTTTTCGCTCCGGGACGCCTTTACAGTTATGTCAACAAATGCACATGGTCATTGTACAAGTTTATTCATTACAAGTTTATTTTCGTAGTGTGTTGGTCTAATTTTGTCTCTCCTCGTGGTGTTTTTTTTGTCCTTTTGTAGTTGTTTGGGTTTCTTTGAAGTAATTTTGAATCTCCTTAAAGGTAATTTATGTATTTTTTTGGTGGCTTTTTTGTGGCTTTTTAGTAATTTTGTATTTCCTTGTGGTGGTTTTTGTCTTTTTGTCATCATTTGGGTTTCTTTGAGGCAATTGTGTGTCTATGGTTATTTTGTAGTTGTTTGGGTGTCTTTGAGGTAGTTTTGTATCTCATATAGGTAATTTTGTGGGGGGGTTTTTGGTGGTTTTGTTGGCTTCTTTGTAATTTTGTGTCTCCTTGTGATGGTTTTGTGTCTCTCTGTAGTCATTTGGCGTTTTGACGTTTTGGCCGTTTTGTTTCACTTTGTCATTATTTTATCTCTTCGTAACAATTTTTCTCTCTTTGTAATTGTTTTACGTGTTTTTTTGTAGTCATTTGTGTCTCTTTGCAGTTCTTGCTTGTACTTCTGAAATGGGTTTACAGAGTTTTTAAGGTTTGCTATCATGAAGCCAGCTCACAGGGTTTTTAAGGTGGATCGATCACTGATTCTGTTTGCTAGAATTTCTCTGGTATCACCATTATCAGTAGTATTAGCAGTAGAAGAGGTAGAATTAGCAGTATTGCAGTAGTATGAGTGTAGTACCTGCAGTGTGCGTGTGCTCGGTGGTTTGTTTGTCCTCATGAAAGCAGTTTACAGAGTTTTTCAGGTGGATCGATCCCTGATCCTGTTAGCCAGACGCTCTCTGCAGCTCCTCTCTGTGTTTCTGACTGAAGCAGACTTTTTATAGAGTCTTTTAATTATCAGCTTCACAGTTTTTACTGTGGTGGCGTGACTGCATTAGCTGGGATTGGAAACCAAACGGGGTGAAAAGTATAAAGAGGCGTTTTACTGCCCAGTTAAACGTCTCTGTGGATAAAAACACGGGCTCGTTGGTGAGCTAATGATTTACACTGTGTTGTTCTCGTTGTTGGTAATTTACTAATTGGCTTAGTGTATAAACTCAAATGGAGAATAAAACCTAATTTGTTTGCGGCTGCTTAAGTGCTCTGCATAGAACCTAATTGAATGAAGGAGTTGATTATCCACCTTTAGTTTGTCAAATTGTCTTCAGTCGTTGGTTTATTATGACAATTACTTCCTTCCTTGACATTTCACACGAGTGAGACACTTCTGATAACACAGATTTGATGTTTACGAGTGTATTTACTGCAGCTGTGAGGCTGAAACTGGAGACATCATTTCCATCACTGAGGCTGTGTGACAGAAACCTAAAAAGTTCTGCTTAGGTAACAGTCACCTGTTGACACCTGTAACATGGGGCTGGGTGATAAAATATAATCACGATACTTTAAGGCTATATTGTGATACACAATATATATCTCCATATTTTTTAAATGTCCTTTAAACTAATGTTAACTACTAAAATACAAAATCATTGAATGAACTGCAGTTATAATAAAGTTGAATACAATACTGTTATAATAATACTTTAAAACAGTACAGTTATAGAGAAGTTAAATAATGAAATAAATAAAAAAAGCAGTTATAATTACATAAATCAAGCTTTCATGGTGCTTTTATTTTGAAGGACCTGGCTTGTCTCAGGCAGTAAGTGTCCATGTTTTTACTGTAGACTTACAGTGTGCAATAGCGTCATTTTATACATTACATGTGGAAAAGCAGCGGTACCTTGAGTATATGTGATATATCGCACATCCGAATAAGATTATTGTGAAAATTTCTTTTTAAGCCAAAACATTTGGGTTCTTTGAGGTAATTTTGTGTCTCACTGAGGTAATTTTGTGTCTTTGTTTGGTGGTTTTTGGGACTTGTTTTAAGTAATATTGTGCTGGTTTTGTGTCATTTTGTAGTCAGTTGAGGTTCTTGGAGGTCATTTTGTGTCTCCTTGTGGTTTTTTTGGCTCATGATCTTTACTGACTATAACCAAGTGTTTTTTGTGCCTAAACCTAACCCCATGTTGACTACAGCGTTGTTGAAATGTAATGTTTCAATATAAAGTTTAAATGTATCCACTACAAAACAATGAGCAAAAGTAACATATTCAATTTTTGCTGAAATGTATAAATCCAAAATGTATTCTGGTAATCAGGTTGGTACACTTAAGCTCCAGAACAGTTTTTGCTGCTTTGAAGGAATCCGTTTAATGACATCATCCAGACACACACACAAAATTTTGGGCTAATTTTTAAAAATTCTGTATTATGTTATTATATATTATTATATAGGCGGATTTGGTGTTGTGTTTTTTAAGAGCTCAGAATGTCCTCTGGGATCAAACTGTTTGAGTCCTTAATTATAGTTTGAGGACAAATCACACACCAACAACTGTCTCTCTGTCTTAAAACACACACACACACACACACACACACGGTTACACCTGTTCTGTAATACTACCTGTAGCTGAAACACACACACATGCACGCACGCACGCACGCACATTCCCCGTCTGGCCTAAATTCTTAATCATTGCTGGACAAAAGACACTCCCCTCTGTCCTCTCTCTCTCTCTCTTCCTGCTGTTCTGTCTCTAAGTCTCTCGCCCGCTGCCATTGTTCTGCCTGTGGGTGTATAAACCTGTCCGGCTGACAGGGAACTCCCTCTGGAGAGCTCAGATCACAGATGCTCTGCTGATGGGATGTCCAGTTAGTTAGCACACACACACACACACACACACACACACACACACACACTCTCACACATTCATTCTCATTTTACGCATCACACGTGGACACACACACACTTTGACCATCACGTCTTCATTCAAGGACGAGTGTCAGACGCCAACACACACACACACACACACACACTCACACGCAGACAGGTCCATCTGGCCAGGAGAGGTGGTAATGTGTCTGTAGGTCAGGCAGGAGGCCAGCTGTGTTTGTTGGAAGCTTCAGTGAGTCTGCCGGGTCCTGCCATGATTAAGAACTCAAACTCACCCTCGTACAAGGTGTATTAGTGTGTGTGTGTGTGTGTATTAGTGTGTGTGTGTGTGTGTGAGGGAGGACGAAAGAGTGAGATAATTAAAAAGCCCAAAGATTTCTACAGCAGCCTCGGCCTGATCCAAACAAAGAAATCAACTTGTTTATCTTCCATTATTTCACCTGTTTAACGTCATCAGAGTCTTTGAGGGAGTTTGATTCTTTCACTTGGCTCTCGAACTCGTGTTGTCACTAACCTCCTCTGGTGTCTAGTCCTGGAGATTGTTTCGGTTTTATTTGTGAAGGTTTTGTCTGCGATTGGGATGATCGGATGGGAGGTTGTTCTGTCTGGTCATATTCAACGCTGAAAACATCGGCAAAGCGGTGGTATTTGGCGACGTATCAAGAGTTCAAGAGTTAAAGAAATCTTTATAATCCCCCAAAGGGCAAATTCTTGTGCAGCCAGCAGAAGTGCATTAGTGCATACAATACATACAATAAAACAATACATTTAAAATCACACTGAATCAGTAGGGAAGTAGGGATGTGGATTGAAACCCAGTTCTATTGAGGAACAGAATCTGCTTTTTTCAAAACCCGAAAATCAGTCCTATAACATCACATCATATCTCGAGTCGACTCACCTCATTTAAATCCAGTGAGTGGTTCGAATAAAGAAGAAATCTGGTGGTCAGTTGCTTGTGAGGATGGCTGAATGTTGGAAAAGGTCTAAATGTTGGCTACATTTTACCAAAGCAAACGATAAGAAGGAAGCAAAATGCAATTTATGCTGCAAAATAAGTTCTTGCAATAGGGAGGACACAACCTCCACGGCCAAAGCACATCAACACTGCGTCAGATTAAAGCTAAATGCAGAGCCTTCTGCCGTCTGATTAAAAAAAAAAACAGCAACAAATGTAATAATAATAATAATAATAATAAACAAGGTTCCAGAAGGTTTCATTGTGATGTTTTCAAAGTTAACTCAGTAAGAATATTAATAGGCAACAGTAAATAAGACGTTTTCATGATGTGTTCAAATGGAACATCAAGAAAAAGAAAATGTCGTTTCTTGTGAGAAACTTTAATCATACAGTTGTTTGGGTGAGAAATGTATTTTCCAGCAACATAAAATAGATGATAGAGACGGAATAACAACCTGTTTAACGTCCTATCATGACCTCTAATTGTCTTATAATACACAAATAAAATTACTGATGCCAAGATTTTTTAATGTAAATATTTAAATTAAAATACAATACAAAGATTTGGATTGTTAAGGACTGTCGATAATGGTATCAGTATCAATAAAAATGAACGATTCCCATCTCTGCTGCTGAGTTTGCCTCTGTGCGTCGGTGTCTGACTCAGAGGGCCGATGATCCAGAGTCTATATTTGAGGAGTTCGGCGGTTGTCTCTTCTTTTAGCCTCACAGGGTCATTCAGTGAACTCTGTCTGTACTTTGTTGGCCTAAAGTGTCCTTGAGTGGAAAAATGTCTTAAATTTTCATCGATAAAGTCCATCTGAGCATCAGTTAGTCCTCTGTAGACCCTGTCTGTCCACAGCAGCCCTGTAGGGACCCCGTCCATCCCTGTACTGAGACTCCTCTGGTGCTCGCCTCTCTATGGTTATAATTCCTCGCTCTCAGTCGTATCATGGCGTGCAGCTCTCCTCGCGCAGACGCCCACACGCAGCCATTGTGAGTGTGAAAAGCTAAAAGCTATTGAAGCTAATTGCGCCAACAAAAGCACAAGAAGTGTTTATGCAAATCCTCCTCTCATTCTGCCTCTCATCGCCTTCCCATTCACTCCTCTCCCCTCTTCATCCCCCCTTCTGTTTGCTTCCCATTTTCTCATTTTTAGTTCTTCCCTAATTTCTCCCCTTTATGCTAATTATTCCTTCGAATCCTCCCTTCCTCCTCCTCACTCTTGTTCCCTCGCTTCTGATTTTGCTTTCCCTTCTTCTCCCTCCTTCTTTTTCATCCCTTCTCTCCTTCTTACCCTCCTTCACCTGTTTCCTTTTTCCTTTCTCTTTAAACTCACACCTCTGCTCTGTTTCTTTTTCTTCCTTCCTCTCCTCCTTCCTTTGTGAACCTCTATTTAGATTTCTGACATTGTCATTTTAAGGATGAGGTAATGCACGCCTCTGAAACCAAGCACAGAGGTGGACGCGTCAAAAGCTTGTTCTCTTTGATTGTGGATCTCTGTCGCGTGCAGCCAGCTCCAATATCTCCTCATGCAACGCTTCCATGATATCCTACGAGTTACTACTCCGCACATGATATTCAGCGTGACCAGATTGGGCGGTTTTCCACCCAGATGGGCTGTTTTGGGTTGCATTATGTGGTGAAAAATGATATTGGGTGAGTGGAGGGAATTTGGGCTGTTTTTTTCAACTGACAGGCTATTGCAACACGGCCTCACGCTAAATTCTTGCACAAAAAAAAAAAATTCAATGTGCTCGCGGGCAACAGTTTGTATCGGATGACTGATTAAAATAAACACCGCAGAAATAATTGACTTGTTGGCAAAGGCCCCAACATCAGTCAGTGTGCCATCTCATCATGCAGTTAGTCTCTCGCCTGTTCGGTTATTTTATCGGTCAGATAGATGGACAGTTAGTCAGTTTGTATGTTGTCATCCAGTCAGCCAGTCAGTCAGTGCGGTGCAGTTTTGTCTTCCTCCAGTCAGCAGCAGCTCTGTATCAACTGCTGATCTTTTTATGGGCTGCAATATGGTGTGTGTGTGTGTGTGTGTGTGTGTGTGTTTGTGTGTGTGTGTGTGTGTGTGTGTGTGTGTGTGTGTGTGTGTGTGAGAGCAGACAATATGAATAGTGATTAGAGGATCTGATAAGTGACATTTCCTCTCAACACAGGCTTTTTATTTTATCGCCAACACACACACTGAATGATATCTAGCTCTGCTCCTGGTTGTAATTTACAAGCTTGTATACGAATATGTGTGTGTGTATGTGCATGTGTAGTGTGTGTGTGTGTGTGTGTGTGCGTGTGTGTGTGTGTGTGTGTTATCACATGGCTTTGGACCAATCAGCTCTCTCGTCTCCAAACTCTTTCTCCTCACTTTCTTTCTTTCTGTTCCTCGGCTCTCGTCTGGCGCCCATGTTTTTGTTTTTGATGGTTATTGACACCAGCAACAACAACAATAACAGGAGGGGAAGTTGGAGGGAGAGAGGGAGAGAGAGGGAGAGAGAGGGAGAGAGAGGTAGGACGGCTGCAGAGAAAGGGAGCATGCTGTGAACTGCATCCAGCATCAATTATTCAGCTTTCTGTTGCTTTGTACAAACAAGATCTCTGGCAGAGAGGACGACACACACAGACACACACACACACACACACACACACACACACACACACACACACACACACACACCACACACACACACACACACACACACACACACAGAGGGGGAGAGAGGCTCTGGAAACTCGACAGTGATATTACGAGTGTGTTGTTGGAGGGGAAAAGAATGAGAGTCGAGCAGGAACAGATTAGATCTAAATGGAGATCGACACGTTGTCATCGGGGAGAATAAACACACGGGCAGATGTATCGGCATTTGGGTAAATTATTATTATATAATCAATCAGGCGTTTAACATGTGATCTGGGTTTTTGAACTGTGCTAATATCAGTGTGACCGACAGATCAGACAGAATTGCCTTCTTGTACTTGACAGCTGCACGGTTGAAGGAGTCACTTTGCAGCAAAGAAATGCTTCTTCAAAATAAAAAAGCGATGCCAGCTGGTGGGTTTTTTTCACTTTTGGGAACAACTAAACTAGAACTTTATCTATATTATAGATTTTCTGCACTATTTTTATGTTTCATGTTGTATGCCGGGTTTAGACTACGACGTGAATTGTCAGATTAGGTGAGTCATAAAATCATGGCGTCACTTCTCCGCCTGCAGACATGACAGACTACACGTTTGCCCACAAACTCTCAAAAAAATAATTCAGAGGACGAATCACCTAACTGAATGCAAGTTGCAGGAAAATGTTCTAAGTTATTGATCTAGATAAACCTTTTAAGCTCCAAACATATTTTTGATGAGTTGTGCTGAGATAATAATGTTGATAATAGCATCAACTTCATTTTGTGTGCATTTTAAACTCAAATTTCTGTGTTTATTGATTTTTAACGAAATTCAAGTTATAGTAACCTAATGAAACTGCAGTAATAATTAAACTTTTTGCCACCAGGATTTCAAGTCCCCTCCCCTGACCACTTAAAGTAGGCAAAACTTTATTGGCTTTGATTTATAGAGGACAGCCTAATTCCCCTAACTCAAGAAGTTGTCATAAGTCATTTCACAATACACATATTTCATAATAAAAAAAAAAAACACTTTAAAAAGAACAAGAAAAACACAAATAAGTTGTCAATACTCAAAAAGAAAAACAAAAATTGATGCAAATTGCTGCATTAATTTTTTTTTTTTTAACCACCAAAAAACGATCATCGCTGCTTGTCTTTCACAATGTGTGCAGAATGTCATTAGACTATTATTGAATTTTGTTTGAATTTTTTTCTGCCAGGACCTGAGCCTGGCTTTAGAACTTAGGAACCAAGTTGACCTTTGGTGACCTCCAGTTTAGTGCATTTATTCGATTTTTAAAATGAATAACAACAAAGAAAAGAAGGAAAAGAAGTGAGAAAGACAGACTCTTCTTCTTCTTATTGTTTAGCTCATCTATAATAGATGGAGACAGCCTCACCCTGTGTGTGTGTGTGTGTGTGTGTGTGTGTGTGTGTGTGTGTGTGTGTGTGTGTTGCAGCCTGGCCTCAGCACCAGGTTGTTGTAACCTGCTTTGATCAATCACAGCCAGAGAGGCTGGCAGGGTGGCACCCAACAGATGTGTGTGTGTGTGTGTGTGTGTGTGTGTGTGTGTGTGTGTGTGTGTGTGTGTGTGTGTGTGTGTGTGTGTGTATGGAGTGTATTATTGTGGGTCTTGTGGTCTCAGTGAGTACATGAGGGGTGCAGGTTGCAGGTTGCAGGTTGCAGGTTGTAGGGTGGGATTCAGGTGTGTCTTTGTGTGAGTGTGGTTTTGGTTTGAGGTTGCTTGAAAAGAAAGAGAGAACTTTCGAAAGTTTTGCCAGTTTTATCTCATTTATATAGTTATTTCCAGTGAAATTTGGCCTTTGATATTTATGAACTTACATTTAAAAGACAAATATGTAATTCAGATTCAGAGTCAGAAAGGGATTTATTGCT
>NC_056476.1:841397-893897 GCF_008729295.1 Plectropomus leopardus | reverse complement strand
AGAAAAGGAAAGAGGAGATGAGATGAAAAGAAAGGGGAGGAAGCAAGGACACAGAAAAAAAAGAGAGGAGCAGAGTAAAGGAGGTGGCAGAGTCAGGGAGTGAGGGAGTGAGGACATAGCGGAGGAAAAGAGGAGAGGGGAGGAGAAGGTAGGAACAAGGAGGACATGAAAAAAGAGGGGAGAGGACAGTTAGGGAGGATGGAAGGGGAGAAGGAGTTAGGACATATCAAGATGGAAAACTAGAGGAGGGTAGAAGGAGACAGAAGGACAGGGGAGGACAAAAGGAGAGGAGATAAAGTGAGGACAGAAAGAAAGGAGCAAATGAAAGAGAGAAGGAGGAGAGGCAGTAAGGACATAAAATAAAGTAAAGCAAAGGAGAGAGGAGGGGAGGAGAAGTGGAAAGATGGAGAGAAAAGAAAGGATGTAAAATAAGGACAAGGGAAGACGAAAAAGAAGGAGAGAGGAAAAGAGAAAGTTAGGGAATGGAGGGAAGAGGCAAAGAGGGAGGAGGAGGAGGAGGAGGAGGAGGAGGAGTGAATAAGAGCAAACCTGGGCAAATTGGCTTGATTTCTGTCAAAAACATGTGAAGACGACAATAAGCAACTAAAGAAGAAATTACCCAGAAATAAGGAATAAAATAGTAAAACGCACAAGAAAATGACGTCAAAAATGGCAAAAAATAAACCAAACAAAACAAAAACAAAAAAACATGCCAAAAAACAAGAACTTTTAATATATATATTTATATGTATATTTTTTTAATGTGCAATTATAATTATTTTAAAAGATAAGACCGGAGAGCGGGAGACTGCAGGAGGTAACACAGAAAGGTGGACAGGAGGAGTGCATGGAGAGACAGGGAGGAAGTAGGCAAGGAAGAGGAGAAAAGAGGGGGAATAGACAGAAAAGGAATGGTATTAAATGAAATAAAAGTGGGTGGAGGACGGGAATGAGGTGAGGAGGAAAGAAGAGAAAGAAAAAGACTAAATGAAAGTGGGAGAGAGGGGGAGGAGTTCAGCGGAGGTGAAGGTGAAGATGATTAAACTTTCCCGTGCAGCTGTCACCTCCTCCTCCTCCTCCTCCTCCTCCTCCTCCTCCTCTTGCATCCCTCTTTCATCATCCCTCTTTCTGCCCTTCAGCATGTGTGATCTGTCTTTCTCCATCTTTATCTTGATCAATCTGTCTTCATTGTTTTGGTTTTTATTTCCGTTTTTCAACGTCCAAAGTGTATCCTTGAATTTAGCTCTGTGTGTGTGTATGTGTGTGAGTGTGTGTGTGTGTGTGTGTGTGTGTGTGTGTGTGTGTGAGACACAGATGTGATGTGTGTGTGTGTGTGTGTGTGTGTGTGTGTACCTCTGGACTGGATGTTATCTTTCATTCTGTCCATATCACTTAATCAACAAACATTTAGATGTTTGATTTTGAAATCTTTTGAATCGATGCCAAATCTCATCTGCATCCTGTTTAATCTAGAAATCTTTTGACCTTATATGGAAGTATTACCTCAAAAGTTGTGCTCCTTTCGTGTGATGTCAAAAGTTTGGGGTGTGATCAAAAATGTAGATTTTTTTTTCTATCCATTGACCAAACGTTGATGTTTGCCTGCCAACTTTTGCACTTATGATATCAAGTCAGCATCTTGTTATAAAATGGAGCTGAGAACAAACAGCTAAAGAAATGTAGAAAGTGAGCCATGATTTCAAGATATATTAAACCACTAAATTATATCTTAAAAACAGCTTTACCTGACTTGTTATCAGGGTTCATGCAAAAAAAACATTAAGAACATTAATACTAGGGCTGGGCGATATGGAATAAAGTCTTTTCACAATATTTTTTTTCATATCAGTCGATATCGATGTATATCACGATATACATCAAATCACTATTTCTGTCGAGCTTAAAGGTTCCCTTTGACTCCTAAGTGAGATATGAAGATATCATAAGGTTAATTTTGGTTTAAATGTTTATTTTCTGTCAGACATTGAACATGACAAATATACTGTAGAACAGCATCACCAACTGGAGGACCTATTCTACTAAAACTCACAGAGGTCCAGGTACTAAAATGTCCTCCCAGCAAAGGTCCGAGTCTCATACCTAAAATCAATATCACCATTAACTGAACATTTTACTTTGATTATGATTAATGAACGATTATTTTGCCTTTTGCTTTTTTGGGCGAGTTTGGAGTCTTTTGGCCTCATAGTTCACTGACTCAGTGTCATGTGACCATGGTGTGTTGGAGTGTAATAAACATGTGATTTATTATTATTTATTTAACTTTCCAGCATTAATAAAAAATGAAAAGCTCCATCTTAAACAAAACTTCAGGTAAATTGAAGCACATTGTGCTGATAATAGGCCATCCTCTCCTGACTGCAGGACTCTGACTTCAGCTTCTGTCAAACTTCTGTGCTGTTAATCATTTTACTCAGGAATTAAAAACTTTTGAGTCGGCCTACTTCTCCTATAGCTGCCAACAGCCTGCCAACATTCACAGTTAGAGAAAGGCTGAAAATAAGCTCATGTGCTTGTGGCCCCGGGCCCCCAAAACATTACATCTGCCCCTGGTAATAATAATGAGGGCTTATGGCTGAGGGGCCGGATGAGACACAGAGCGATGCGTCCTGCTGTTTCTAAATAATTCATCCAAAGTCTGATTAAAGCTGAAACTAACACGTTAAGTCGCTGTAGAGTCTAAAGAAGTCACTCTCACCTCTGCAGATGTGTCTGTTTCAGACATTTTGGTGCTGTGAGGAGAAGCTGCGCTCTGTTTGTCTGTCTCACTGCGCTGCTGTCGGACCATCAGCTATTTGAGCCCGATAATGAAATGCTGTGGCTGTCAAACACTCAGCTGTTCTACACTCAAAGTCATTTGCTTTTTTACATGATTGTTCAACACTTCTGCCCTCGCTGTGTTTTGGCTTGAGATTTTTCTTGGTGTCATGAGAGCGTGGGACAGACCCCAAAAACATGGGATGCAATTTTTAAACATAAATACCCAACATGGGCAAGATTATGCTGGTTAGAGATTCTGAATGTTGGTTTCGATTATTTCTTTAGCAACTGCCCAGCAGTACTCCTAAAAAAATATTGTTCTCAATATTACATTTTATTACAACTTGGCCACGGGTCCGGATAGGACAAAGTTTTGGTCCGGGTCCGGACTGCGGTCCGCCAGTTGGTGATGCCTGCTTACAGGTAGGCTACATGAAATATCTTTTATTTTAAATCAATTTTTGACATTGCTTCCATGCTTTTTGCCATCTCTGCTGCCCTGAAACGTCACGCAAACATCACGACTCGGCAACTCGGATATCGTTGAAATTTTTGGAAATTTCTCACTTGTAAATATGCCTTTGGAGGGTTGTTCATGTGCACGTAACTCCTAAATATAATATTTCAGAAGCGCATGTTTAGGCAGCATTATTTAAGATCATTTTGTCTTTATTTCTCTGACCGTTTTATGTTAATGTGTATTCAGAGAAGGATCCAGATTGTAAAATTCAGAGCAGTAAATATGTCAATAGCCACATTTAGAATATATAGTTTATCTGAGCTTGTTATGATGTTAAACCTCAGTGGAAGTTACTGCATCTGAAAACAAAAGAAAACAAACAAAAAAAAACCCCAACTTTATTAGGTAAATACAGTAAAAAAAACCCCAAAACAAACATCAGTGGCATAAATCTTCATCTTTTTTTCATCCGGCAGGCACATTAAACTGATATATGATTTCCGAGCAGCACCAGATTGATTTAACACCATGAATTATGAATGCTGCTCCCATTAACGTGTTCACTTTGGGTGTATTTGTTTTGTTTTTATTATTAATAGTCGACATTGAGAAGTTATGTTACTTACAAAATGTCCCCCTGTAATTTGCTACCCTGCGTTTATTAATACGTCGGGTTTTGTTGTTATTAATTCATGTTACTATTCATCTTTAGTAATTAATACCCTCAACTCATATCCATAAAATTCACATTATTACTCTGTAATGTTCATTATCATATTAGTCATATGAGCTCTGCTTAATTGTGTTTTGTTGTGCATTAATGAATTTGCACATTAAAGTTTCAGCTTCCAAAGCAGATAACCGCTGTTGTGAAATTAAATGAGAAAATGTCTGGAAGCAAAAATTTACATTATATATGTTCTCTGCATAAATGATGCCACTGTTTAAATGAGGAGGAATTTAAATATATATTTGTTTGATAGAACTGGGCAGTTACACACGTATCTGCCAGGTTTTAAAGTGATTTACTCAGAATATAACGATCACTATGTGCTGTGTAACATTTATGTTAAAGCTCATGTTCTTCATAAACCTTATATTCATTTGAAGCGCAGTGATCAAGATGTTTAACTGCCAATCAACCCTTTGGATAACAAAAACAACCTAAACAAAAATGAATAAATGATTATTTATTCATTTATTTTAAATTTTGGCAGGTAGCCTGTTAGGTGTTTGAGGATGAACTAGTTTGTTAAATAAAAAAATAACCAAAACAAATGGTGAAAATGCATCGTCACAACTGCAAAACCAAATAGGAAAAAGAAAAACACACAAAAAACAAAAAATTAATAAAAATAAAAAAATCTCTGTTGCAACTGCAAAACCAAACTGGATAAAAGAAACAAAAGAGGGAAAAAAAAACTCTATACAAATGTGAAAAATAACAAACACATGCTGATGTTAAAAAATTAAAAAAATACTCAAAAGTTTTTAATTCCTAATTTAAAAAAAATTAAATAAATAATTAAATAAATTAAAAAAGAAAGGAGATAGAATCACACCATACAACTGTGAAACGCAATGACAAACACTTTATGCCGTTAAAAAAAGATAAATAAAATAAAAATGAAAATAAACTTGCAAAGTTTATATGAAAACAGAGAAGTTTGTTTTGGGAATTTCTGACACAAACCATCAAGATGTCGTCATGAATTGCCTATTATGACATGAAATATAAAAGTTAGTAATACATTGCATGAAATTCTGTAATTTTTTATTTTAAGTATTAAAGACAACATCTCCAAAAGTTTAAATGAATTTTCCAGACTCGAAATATATACATTCTTTCTTCTTCAGTATGATAATTATAATTCCAGTTCTCTGGACAGTTTTTCCTAGCTTTAAAAAAAGTTTTTATCACAATTTGGGGTACATTTCTTGCTCATTGCATTTTATCCAATATTTTCAAAAGAAAACGTAATTGTGGAAGGTATCTGAATGCACCTAAAGAGAAGCGTTTAACAACAGGTTTAAAGTTTTGTTAATTTTGGAGTTTATTTTTGCAGGTATATAAGTATTATTGAGTAGTGTTAGTATATTAAATTATTAGTTTTAAAGTCTACGATGTGTTAGGCGTTACAAAGCACAAAAAGTGAGAGCGGGGGAAGCTGCTGCTGCACTCCATTACAGAAGAAACACCTGATTTGACTTTAACGCTCCAGAAAAAGACGATAAGAAAGCTTTCATAAACTGCTTTGATGTCAAATCACCATTCTGTAAAATCAAATATCAAATATTTATTCCTATAAAACAGTGCGTTATTACCTGGAGCTGTGTTTTTGTGTGTGTGTGTGTGTGTGTGTGTGTGTGTGTGTGTGTGTGTGTGTGTGTGTGTGTGTGTGTGTGTGTGTATTTTAGCAGCAGTACGCTGCAGCCGGCTTTGCCTGCTGTCATGCTCGGGTTGATGTTAAAGCAGCGTGGCAGGCTGAGATTGGTAAAACAGATAGACGGCGCGAATGCGTCCAAACACCGCGGGACATTTTCCAAAATGTCTCAATGAGAGAGAGCCGGATCAGCCGGGCCGTAGAGCTCCATTGTTGTCCAAAAAAACTGTTAGAAACACATCAGTGAGCCACACTGTGTCACCAAGTGACATGTTGACACACACATTTAGTTTACACACCACAAACACTCACTCAGAGCACCAAATATAGATTAATCCGCCACTAAAAATAGTCCCCAACAAATGCACTATTTCCTCTTGTTTTAGGGAATTACTGAGACTTTTAAGTCTTACATATTTTTAGTGTTTTGATAGGATTTCTTTACAATAAAACTCTTCCCTTATTCTTTTTTCCCTTATTTTTTTTGGCTTTCTTGGTCGTTCGCTGCTGCTTTTTTCTTTTACTCCTCTCCTCTGACTCAGCCTGTAGTTTTCCTCCTCTTCTGTTTCCTTATCGCCTTCTCTTTTTTTATCTTTTCTGATCCCCCTCTCTCTCTCCCTCTCCCTCTCTCTCTCAGTAGGATGGGGGGACTTAGCCTCAGTTCTCAGTCGGGGTTCACACTGATCCCTCCATCACTACAATCCTATTGGAGGATGATTAGCCTTGTAATGATGCTGTGTGTCTGCGTGTGAGTGTGTTTAGCGGCAGGAGGTGTAGCAGGAAACTCTGGTAGAGATTAAACAAACACACACTCCTTCCACTTGTGGTGTTTACGTTGTTTTTCTGTTTTTGTACTCACCACTGATTTGTTTCATATTTGGTTGAGATGGTCCGGCCCCCCAAAATACAACGAAAAGATCATATTTTCTTGGTTTCCTTTAGTGGAATCCATCCATAATAATGTAATGCCCACACTTGTGTTAGGTTCATTTGTCCGGTCCAGTGTATGAGCTTGAAGTGGTTTGATTTTATGCAAACCTGCTGAATAAGCATCTGTCATTATGACCTGTTCTAGCAAATTAAAAAGATAAACATTTAAATGCAACTTATGTCGTAGGAACTTGTATTTAACAGAATATTTATAAATGGACAAATGGAGCTCTTATCCGAGCACGGCAACATGAAGGAGATGAAAATTCAGCAAACACTGGCAGGGGATGAGCTGCCCGCTGTGTTTGTTTACTAAAAAGTTCATGAGTTTTTTGGGGTGACGAGACATGACAGAGTTAGTCTCAGAAGTGCATATTTCTGGACTCAGTGTGGACAGAGAGCGTAGATGTTTTGCAGTGCTTGGTGCCATGTTCTGCTCTATCCGGGTCTGAGTCAGGAGCATCACTGATCAAATCTGGTACACTGGTCCAGTCCGGTGTTTGACTTCATATCAAACCGGTTTGAACATTTTCACATCAGCCTCACTTTCCCCCCCTTGACACCTGCGGCCAAAGGCATGATGTTTGTGGGTTGTTCTTCCATCTGTTTATTGTATTGTTGTGTTCGTGATATCTCCGGACAACATGTTCTCATTCTGAACTCGTCAAATAGTGAAACTCGGTCAGCGTCAACATGACGTTTTAGGTGTCCTTTGTGTGTCAGTTGTTTATGCTCCGGGATGCTGTTATGGTGATGTCAACAAATGCACACGGTGGGATGAAGCAGCACGGTCTCTATGTTCACACAACAGCGCCGGCTGTCACAAATGATTAGGTTTAGGCAAAAAAAGCCCATGTTAAGATGTAGAGAAAAACAAAAAAACACACATTCACATGGGAGGTGAACTCTGGACTCCCACGTTTGACTCCCCACCTTCCCGCCCTATAAGCACACTCGTGCTCCTTATATTACCGGGTTACCGGCAGCTTAATTACCTGACACTGTCAGCGGTCCTGTCTGACCACGTTATCATCTGATGCGTCCGTGCGAGTTGCATGTGGATGCATGCATATTTGATGAGTTCGAAATGAGAACGGGTTGTTCAGAAACACCTAGAAGAACTTTAGAACTTAAATTACTGATTAGATTTTGGTGGACTAAAGTCAAGGTCACTGTGACCTTATAAAACATGCCTTTGACCAGAACTCAAGATCTATAATACTCATGATGACAAATTTGTAATACGTCATATTTTGGCTGCACATAAAGGACAAACTTTAATGTGAAGACTGAAAGACACTTGTGTGTTTGCAGCTTTAGACACGAGTCCGACTCAGACTGGTTTTTATGTTACTCTGTTTTGTTGTCTTCTGTTGAGCTGCAGTCCGACGGCTGCAGCAACAAAACTGATTAACACATAATGGCTGGTTGTTGGAGGCTCACACACACAAACACACAACACAAAATCTCTGTCTCACTCTCTTTCACATCAGGGTGTTTTTTAATCCTATAATTTGTTGGGTTTATTTCACCAGATGACCGGGTTATTGTTCCTTTATGATCGATACACGACAGGAGCTCAATCATTAACACGCCTCTCTCTCTGCCTGTAGGACCTCACTCAACCTCTCTTTTTCTCCTATTCTCTTTTTTTTGTTTGATCTCACTCTTTCTCCTCACGTCTCTCTATCAGATTAACCCCTTCTCCTCCTGCCAATCCCTATTTGCTTCTCTTCTCTTCTCTTCTCTTCTCTTCTCTTCTCTTCTCTTCTCTTCTCTCCTCTCCTCTCCTCTCCCCTCTCTCTTCTCTTCTCTTCTCTCCTCTCTCCTCTCCCTCCTCTCCTCTCCTCTCCTCTCCTCCTCTCCTCTCTCTTCTCTTCTCTCCTCTTCATCTTTAGTCTTTGTACTGCTCCTTTTATTTTCTCCTCTTCATCACTCTCTCCCCCCTCTCCTTCCTTCCCTTCTGTTCATCTCTTTCTTCTCTCTCCCCATCTTTCCCTCCTCTCTCTCTCTCAGTGGGTAGATTGGTTTTGGCACTCAGTCCCCTGATCAGTGAACACACACACACGTAGCGAGCGGCGGTGTCATCGCCATGGCGATGTCAGCAGGCGGGGCTTAATCCAAAGTGACACTTGTTCTCTGCCTTCCTTTCCCATCGCCATGGAAGCAATTACCCTCCTCCTGAAGGGCCTTTTGTCTGAGTGTGTGTGTGTGTGTGTGTGTGTGTGTGTGTGTGTGTGTGTGTGTTCTCGTCCTCCCGGAGTTGACGGGGTGGAACCTCGGCCGTGGGTCACCTGATTGGCTGAATTGAAAGACGGGGAAAGAGAGAGAGAAAGGAGCAGGGAGAGCATCAGAGGAGGACGGAGGGAGAGCGAGATAAAAGATGAGAGTTCATCTTTCTTCTCTTCACCTCCGTCTCAATCTTTCCTTTATATGTTTAAAGAATAAACCGGAATTTCATTTTTGTTTTTCTACTAAAGCAGAACTTAGACTTTTGATTTAGTCGCAGGGTTGTTCTATTGGAGGATGAGTTGTAACTTTAACCACATCCTTGTCACTTTACCGTTCGATATTTTCTCGTCAAGCTCTTGAAGTTTCTGTTTTTCCGCCTCTGTAGCTGTGGCCAAAAGCATTATGATTCCTGGTTGTCTGTATATATGTATGTCCTATTCTTGTGAACACGATATCTCAAAAATGACTGAGGATTTTGTAAAATTTGGCACCAATGTTCAAGTGGACTCAAAAATGAACTGATTCTGTTTTCGTGGTCAAAGGTCAAGGTCACTGTGACCTTGCATCCGTCTCTTTCTAATGAATGCAATATCTCATGAAGGCCAAGGAGTTTCTTCAAATTTGTATATCTTCATCCTTGTGAATGTGATATCTCAATAATGCTTTGAGGGGATTTTGTCAAATTTTGCACAAACAGCCACTTGACTCAATAATGAACTGACTGAACTGATTAGACTTTGGCAGTCACAAGTTGAAGTTCAATGTTGACCTTGTCTGTCTCGTTCTTGTGGACGTGATATCTTAAGTTGAAATATCAGGTTAGGTGATTTCTATCAATTTGGCACAAACCTCCACTTGGACTCAATGGAGATCTGAGTAGGTCTTGGTGGTTGAAGGTCCGTGTCACTTTACCTTGCAATGTTTTTCCCCATCAGCTTTTAAAGTTTATATTTTTATGTTTCTGTGTTGTTGATAGCGGGTGTGCTGGTTGTCCATACGTTTGTCCCTTTCTTATGAACACAGTATTTGGCACAAATGTCCACTTAAATTCAATGGTGAACTGATTAGATTTTGGTAGTCAAATGTCAGGCACACCTCATCAGTGACATCATCTGTCACATTTTTGTGAACGTGCACATTGAGGCGATTTTTGGAAATTTGGCACAAACTTCCATGTACACAGCAAATAATTGCTTAGATTTTGGTGGTCAAATGTTGCTGTTAGCATGCATCCTTCTCATTCTTGTGAAAGCAATATCTCCAAAACATCTTGGGGGAAATTCTTTAAATTTGGCACCAATGATTGAGAGGACTCAGGGATTAACTGATTCTGTTATTGTGGTTGAAGGTCACTGTGACCTTGCATCCATCATATTCTTATTAATGCAATATTTCAAGAAGCCCACAAGGGATTGTCTTCAAATTTGGCACAAACTTCCATGTGGACTCAATGATGAACTGACTGGCCTGGTTAAAATTAGGTGCTTATAGTTCTCATTTGTGAATGTGATATCTTAAGTACACCTTGAGGTGACTTACACAAATTTTGCACAAACATCCAAGTACCTCAGTGGTGAACTGATCAGAGAAATTCAGTTATTGCTATTATGACCTGATTCTTAGGTTGAGAAGATACTAAATATGTAACTGAGTATTTTCTGCCTGTTAGGACTGATTTCCTTCTCTTCAGCCACTTGATGAATACAGACCCAGAATTAGATTTTTTTTTTCCTTTTACACCTTTCAGTTTTCAGTTTTGGCTGCAGATTGAAGTCATAACTTAAATTAATACAGACACTTTTTCCCTCTTTCTACCTTTTTCTTTTTACATTTCTTTGTTTCTTTAACAATTGCAGAAATGTCTTTTTCTTCCCTTTTCTCTCGCTCTGTGAATCACTCTGTTAACATTATTTAATTTTCCCGTGTGCTCTCTCGCTAACACACACTTTGTATCTGAACGTCCATCTTAACCAGATTCAAATCTGCACAGGCTTTGTTTAACTGTGTGTGTTTGTGTGTGCAGAGAGAGATTCCTATCAGTTGTTAAAGGCCTCAAACTCCACAGATTGTAAAGTTGTGTGTGTGTGTGTGTGTGCGTGCGATGGCTATCAGCGGTCAGGACCTCAAACCTCCCCAGATTTCCCCGTCGGCCACCGTGCAGCGTTTTATCTCCCGCCTTCATCTCTCTCTTCATATTGCTCGCCGTGTTTCTCTTTATCTCGCCGCAGACGTCCCTGCATGGATTTTATTTTTTTTAAATACGCTCTGAAATATTCTTCCTCTCAGTTTGGCCTCCGCGGATGGATGAGCTGATTATGTAAACAGATACTCGGATATCTGGACGGAACAGAAAAATTAAGCAGAGTTTATTCCAAAATGTGATTGGAACAAAAATCGACTTCTGTTCAAACGAAATGAGGCGGGCCTCAAAGTAAATGTGCTTCAGTCTCAGAGGAATCGAACCACACAATACAATCTGAATAGTGTTTCAGTCAACATTCAGCTGCTTTAAAAGATTATAAGTTTAATTTTGTCTTCATTGTCTGAAAATAAGGTGTTTGAAAAGTGACACATAGAGACTGTCAGCTGTGATGTAGAGGCAGATTTTGGCTGTTTAAAGTCAAAAATAATGATTAAAAACAAAATTTCAAGGAAGTTTTTAGATGTCTGTGAAATCTGAAACTCTTGTTTCCTCCTCCTTCTGAACAATACAGTCTGCACGGTACATTTTCAATGATGTGAAGCTACTTGAGCATCTGTCTCACCTTTCTCTACATCACCTGTCTTTTTCCAAGTCAGTCACAGTATGGGACTTATTTTGTCTTTAGAAAGTATTGATGGCTGCAGCAACAGGCTGACAGGCCGTAAACCTATGAAAATTAGCAAAGTGTAAGGTGTTTTTATTTATCTATCTGTCTATTTATTTATCTGTTGATGCATTTATTAATTTATTGATGTATGTATGTATTTCATTATCAAGATAAATACATATAGAGATTATTGCTATTGCTAGTTTCCGACTCCACCAAACTGAGTAAACTAGAGAAGCTGTGGACATTAGATTACTCATGCTTTTAGTGAAGAAAAATCAATAAAATTAAGGTAGAGGCAATAATGTGCATACAGTAATGTTACGGTAAAAAGAAGAGAAAAAGGTAAATATACTGTATACATCAAGATTACATAGAATTAAAACACAGAAAAGCCACAAATTTCAAGATTCTTAGAAACAGAGGATGATGATGACGGAGAGGGCAGGCAGAGCCGTGTGTGAGGATTTTATTCTGTTATTACTTAACCACAGTACTTTTTATTTTTTACACTAACTCTGATGTTTTAGTTTGCTGGTTATGACACTTGAATGTGAGCGTGGCAGTTTCTCTGCAGGTGCTCTGCAGCCCTGTCTCCGTGTAATTATGTTTGCATGTTACTAAGCCGCTTTTTTAATCGTGTTGTGGCAACGTAATTGCTGTCTGAATTATGGTCAGAGCTGGCGTCCTTTTCAGGTAACCAAACACTGCAGACACGTACCCGGTCATGCGGCGGCTGTGACTCAGAGGTAGAGCAGGTCGGCGGTTCGAGCCCCTGTTTCTCTGGTAAACATGTCAAATTATCCTTGGGCAATTCACTCTGCATTACTTTTCCCTTTTCAAATTAGTTCTCTATAAATGTAATTTATAGGACATTATGTAACAGAGTAAAGATGTTTTTGAATCAGATCCTTTTTTTCTCGTTTAATATCCAATCAAGCGGCAGTGAGAGCTCTTTCTTTACCTAAACAGTGTGTCTTTGTCGGGATCCTGCCGACAACGCCAAAGTCGTATGGAAAAAACTTGTGCTCTTGGTCAGTCTTAATTTTGATGAATAATGAAATAAATTAGATGAGTCACAGTTAATCTCAAATGATGACACATAAATTGGATTTGAGAAGCTCTTGGTACAGAAGGTGCACGAACAAAGAGACGCCAGAAACTTAAAGAAACAGAACACTGACTCACTCTTCTGAAGTTTAATGCACACGTCATACAGCTGGAGTCTAAACATCTCCAAGGTCTTTATCTTGCAGTATCTTGACCTACAGACACCTGGGAGTGTCCTCACATGAAGAGACAGACAGTGAAGGACTCTGAGGCCTCCGAAAGTCTGAAACCGTGGACCATGTGACCACGGATGAATCATACGTTCATACTGTTAACTCTTTGGATATCTTCATTTTCAATCATTTTTACACGACAGGCAGTGTGTGCTGAGCTCAAACAGTAAATCTGCCTGACAACAGCACGTCCACGTCACATGACTGATGGCAAGTTTGACCTCCAATTGACCTGGAAGTTAAACCTCGACCACCCGGTGACCTTCCCAGCATGCTCTCTGCCTACACACTCTTAAAATAGTCACATACACATGGAAACACACATATTTCTTCCTTTCAGCTGACAAGCTCTTTAAAAAGCCATCGACCCACCTCGCTGAACTTTACGACATCTCACACACACACACACACACACACACACACACCACACACACACACACACACACACACACACACACACACACACACACACACACACACACACACACACACACCTCGCCTGCCGTGACAAGCTCTTTAAAACACCATCAAGTCACCCGGCTGAACTTTACGACTCGGTTTCATTTCATGTTTATAAGACCCAAACACTGACACACGTGTGCGAATGCACACACACATACACACTCACACACACACACACACACACACACACACACACACACACACACACACAAACCGATCACAACAAGTGTTGCATTTACCTACTCAGCCGGTACATGATAAATATGTCTGTTTGAGTCAAGGTCAAACACACCTCCTTGTCCACTTACACACACTCTCACATATCCACGCTTAAACACAGGCACACACACACACACACACACACACGCACACACACACACACACACGCACGGAGGACAGACATGAAGACATATTTGTTGTCCATCAACATAATGCTTTCCAAGTTTGCGGAACAAATAAATTCCGTCTGCCTCGCTGCTCCTCGCTTTCCCGGCAGCCGTCAGGCTTCACACACACACACGCACACGCACACGCACACGCACACGCACACACACACACGCACACACACACTCATCTGTGTGAGAAAATAGAGTGAACACAGTGAACATGAAAATCTAATGCTGCCTTCTTTACTTTGTTATGAATATAGAAGTATGTGGTTCAGATTTTCCAAAATAAGAGCACATCTTTTTATCTTTTAGATTTCCTTCCTTTTGACTAATAATAATTATATTTTAAAACATTTTGTTAAAACCCTTTGTTAAAATTTTCGCTTGTTTGTGTCCGCTTTCCTCACTCTAACATTGGCCAAAATATGGGTTTGGAAAAGCCTCCGTTAACCGCTTAAGAGGTCGGACAGGGTCAGGTTGGCCCTGTTGGTGCCAAATGCAGGTGTTTATGGATTTTCCAGCCCCCCAAAGGTGTCTTGAGCTCCATCGTTTTCTGGGGATGGCTTGTTATTATCATAAAAACTTTTCCAGTGTTGATGAGCTCATCAGCCCCAAAACCCACTTCAGGTAGTCAGAATATTGGCTTTTCTGTAGCTCCCCTATGCTCGCCGTCCTAAACTCAGCAGTTTAAGTTGGAGGTGGATGTCAGTACGCCGGGCGCTGTGCACCTGCAGGAGGATGAGCGTGACATTGATCATCCAATCTGCTATTTCTCCAAAAAGTTCCATTATAGCACAATAGAGAAAAAGGCTTTGGCCTTGCTGTCGGCCCTGCAACACTTTGAAGTGTATCTTAGGAGCTGTTCTGTGTCCACTGTCGTTCTTTCTGATCGTAATCTCCTCGTTTTCCTCACTCAGATGCAGAACAGCAATCAATGACTGATGCGCTGGTCCTTGCTGCTGCAGGACTTCAACATTGACATCCGTTATTAGAGGTGCAGAGTTGCTGCTTTCACGTAGCATTTCTTAATCTTTCAGTCGGAGAGAAGCAGCTCCTGTAGCTGCAGGTTTTTCTCCAGAGGTGGAGATGATTTCACACGCCATCCGTATGGTTCAGTTTTGTAAAACACATTTTGCTTTGGGCTGAAGCTTTTCCCACAAACGTATATGAGCTTGCATCTGTCCAGTTTGACAAAACATAGTAAAACTGAAGTAATTTTGTCACTTTCTAGGACACCAACAATGTCGAGATTCGATGACAAAAAAAAACCAATCAGCCTTTTATTCTAATTAAAGCTGGAGGGCGACAACATGTGTAAGGTTTACAGATTTTAAAATCAGAGTGAGGAAGTTCAGGGAGAGTCAATTTGAGCAGGAAAATAAAACCAGTGAAATGCAAGTTCACCCGTCTCCCTCTCCTCCTCATTTACTGTTTGTTCTCCTCGATAAATAAATGACAAACAGTATGAAAATGATATTCTTCGCCAGATGACAGCCATTTTTCATCTATAGCCCCTAAACAACTCCTCCTCCCCCTCCAAAGTGTTTGTCCGCTGCTATCCCTCCATCTCATCCCTCTCCTTCTCTTTACATCCCCCCTCTCTCCCTCTTTTATCCCTCTAACACTCTTTCTCCTGCATTTTTTTGCTCCGGCAAAAATTAATCACCTGTCTTTATGTGTGTGTGTGTGTGTGTGTGTGTGTGTGTGTGTGTGTGTGTGTGTGTGTGGCCGGCAGGAAGCCCACAGGGATTTAGAAGCCCACAGAGTTTTTTAGCAGCTGATTTATTGCCGAGTTAATTCATAACGGCGTCCGATGATGATGAGAGGCCGCAGGAAAGTATGGTCGTCACTGTTGTTGTTGAAGGGTGAGAGAGGAAGAGAGAGAGAGAGAGAGAGAGAGAGAGAGGAGAAGAGAGAGAGAGAGAGGGAGAGAGAGAGAAAGAGAGAGGGAGAGAGAGAGAGAGAAGGGAGAGAGAGAGAGAAAAGAGAGAGAAAGAGAGAGAGAGAATAAACAGAGCAGCTCTTTCATATAAAGTAATAGAGTGAAGTGATGGAGGGGAAGAGAGGAAGTAATGGGATGAAGCAAAGCAGACAGATTGTCAGGTACTTACGTTATAGTGTCGTATCAGTGTGAGCTGATATAGTAAAGGAAGCAGGAAAAGGAAGAAACGTGACGTCTGCTGGTGATGTTTGAAGTTCTTATTTCGATCTGAAGGCGTCGTGTCAGTGTGACGAAGGACAGTCACACAAAGTCATAGGATGATGTCATCTGCATATTCTCGTATCCACACTTCGTCATCATCCCAGTACCAGAACAAGTCTGACTCAGCTTTTCCAATCTTTTGTGGGATCGTGATCAGCAAATGGGGGGCCAGAAGAAAATCACTAAAATTAGAACAAGATTAACCCTTCAGGCCCCGCTTTAGTATCACACACACTCGTACGCTCTGCACACAAAATGCTCTTTTAAAAATCAAGCTTTAAAAGATATTACACATTAGTTCAATTTTGTACTTTCATTGACTTAATTTTTAAACCAACATTAATCCTAATAACAAATAGCAAATATTCATTCATTTTCAGAATTTTAACCTTTTAAATGCCATGTTTTTGTCATGATACCACTATGTTTTTAAAAAACACAAAAATTATTATTCTTATTTATACTACATGCTAAGTACATTACTATTATTTTGATTATTATGATATGTCCATGATTAGCAGCAACATTGATTTTTATACATTATTAATTTTTGTACAGTGTCAAATACTCACACTCCAACCACTCTGCACCCCCCACCCAAAGTGTACTTTTCCAAATCAGGCTATAAAAATGTTCTATTTTCATAGAGTTTAATTTTAACCAACATCATTCCTAATCATAAATATCAAATATGAATTAATTTTAACCCTTGAAATTCCAGGTTTTTGTCATGGTGCAACTATGTCTTTAGAAAAAAAAAAAAAAACATTGAGTTCAACTCATACTGGCGATTAAATCTGATGGAATATCTGTGATTCTCCAGCTTTTACACATCATGTACTAAATAGCTGTTTAATTATTGGTATAGTTTAACAAGTATGTTTCACATAACAGTCTTATTTGAACTTCTTGCAAAAGTTCTGATTTCTTTATTAGGTGCAACCATAGCTGGCTCTGATGGTGGTTCAGTCTATTGGTTGGTTGGCTGGTCCAGAAGAATTTGGCAGCTACATATCTGGCCCTCGTAAGCTGAAATCTGTCATGAAAAATGCATCTATTGCGGATGTGGGCTTGTTTTTCAGATGTACTGTCTTAAATTTCTACACATGAAGTTGATGGCTTTTCTTTCATTTGTCTTTACGTTGTCTTCACTGCTGTCACATGAAGTTTTGTCCTTTGCAACAAGAAGTCCACTGTGTCTTCGATAATCAGATTTCTGACATTTTGATGTTCTCCGTCCAGGCTGCAGGCTCTGAGGAAGGAGAAGTCACGGGACGCGCGCGCGATCGCGGCGGGAAAGGAGAACTTTGAGTTTTACGAGCTGGCGAAGATGCTGCCGCTGCCGGGCGCCATCACCAGCCAGCTGGACAAGGCCTCCATCATCCGGCTCACCATTAGCTACCTGAAGATGAGGGACTTCGCCAACCAGGGAGACCCGCCGTGGAACCTGCGCATGGAGGGACCGCCGCCCCCAACACCTCTGTCAAAGGTAGGACCAACACGGTCGGGGCTGCAGGACGGGGTTGTCTTTAAACTGTTTTATGAGGCTCTGTGTAGTTTCAGAAAAGAGTTTTTTAGTTTTGTGCATCAGAAAAACAACAGAAAGACTCCTTAAGGATCCAGAGCAATGATTCATTGGACAGTAAATCCCCTTTTGCATTTTTCAACCTCTGAACAAGAGTTTTCCCTCTTGGTGATATCATAGCCAAACAATGTCAAGTCCAACTGGACGTAAGTCTTCGAGAAGCTTTGATACTGGATGGTGCACAGGCTGGTAAAAGTATGCTTTGTCCTTTTCTTGTTGCTTCTTGGTTTGTTTTTGCCATATCTTGGCTTTTCCTCCATTATTTTTAAAGCAACAAGGTCACATTTGGGAAACTTCTGAGCTGAAGAAAAGTCCCAATGAAAACTGCCCACAGAACGAACTTTTCACAAAATAGCAAAATGTTGCAGTTTGAAAGCCTCAGTGCTGAGCTTTATTGACCGTGTTTTTCAGTCCAAACAGACGTTAACCTCCGTTGCATCAGCTAAAACTCGTTCTCTCTCTCTCTGTGGTTTGTCAGTGCTCGTTGGCCTCATACAAACGTGGTTTAACTTTAAGCATTACAGCAGAGGAATGTTTCAGTCAGTTCATCGGATGCTTTCCTCGACTCCTGGAGCAAAATTGAGCTCATGATATGTAGTTTGCAGCAGCTTTGCTCGGCTTGAATCTTGGGTGCCTGACTGAACACATTGACTAAATTTGACTGTTGGGAGGAACTCCATGTTTATGTGTTCAGAAATTACCAGGAACTTTGGTTGTTTGTTGTTATTATCCTCCAGTTTTTATCCTTCCTCTTGTCTCTGTGCATTCACGCAGACATAAACAGCATCAGGATTAGTCAAAATGTATCTGTGAATTATTTTAAGTGTGTGTGGACATACGTGTGCCTCAGTCTACTTTAACTTTTCCAAAGACTTTGATCGCACTGGCTCAAGAATTCAGTTCAGGTTCAGTCTCAAAATATTTTGTAATTGTAAGTGAAACTGTAATTTTGTCTCTGCAGCAAAAAGTTGAAAATGAAAGCTTCTCTACTTTATTTTATTTATTTATTTTGCTATCTTTCATCCATTATAGCTCCTAATATGAAGTCTCTAAAGGTTTGAGATATTATGTTTTTATGCATATGCACTGGCATTACAACGTGATATCTCAAGAGGGCCTGTTAGTTTTTTAAAATTTGGCACAAATGTCCACATCAAAGGTCAAGGTCTCTTTTTGACCTTGCACCCGTCTCATTCTCTTGAACATGATCTCTCAAGAACAACGTGAGAGAATTTATTCAAATTTGGCGCAAACGTCCATTTGGACTCGACGATAAACTGATTAGGTTTTGGTGGTCAGAGGTCAATATCACTGTGACCTTGCATTCATGTTATTCTCATGATGTCTAAAGAAGGCCTTGATGCAGTTTCTTCAAATTTGGGTTAGAGGTGAAGTGTTGAGTTGAAGTTGTTTGTATATATATTAAAATATCAGTACCACAGGCCCAGCAACTGGCTGATTCCTAATAGTCAAGTGTTTGTACGGGCACTGCACTTTTCCAGCAATAACTAAAGAAGTTAGGGCTTTAAATTATGTCTGCAAATGTTTTATTTTTGGATACGACAAAGCTTTTCATCAATGCTGACCCAGAATACCTCAGATTGACTTTTACTTTTCAGCTAAGAGTGCCTCTCATTGTAAACTAAACCTTAACAGCAGCTTTAGCCTTTTATTTAGCCTCCGCATAAACATGTCTTTATATCTTCAAACAAACCCTTTTATTCTAATAGATCCGAACAAACAAACAGAGGCATATCGGGCCGGAGGTGAGCAGCGCTGCGGTGATTGTCCAGCCCTTTAAACTGCTATCAAACAACATGGAAAAGCCGCACGCTCTCACACACACACACACACACACACACACACACACACACACACACACACACACACACACACACACACAGACGGCTAGCTTCTGCGCTAAGTGATTTTCTGTGAAGGGAACATTAAGCTTTGATGAATTTCTGCCTGGAGTACCAGAGTATACACAGCACTTGTGAATCTAAGTGGAATTTGCCTTTGAAATGGGCCCTTTGTGCGACGCACTTAGAGGAGAAGAGGAGCGCTCGCTTTTAAAAGGGACGTTTGGGCTTGTAGGAATGACCCAAAGATGAAAGCAAATTGCCTGAAATTTCTGGTGCCGTGTGTGTGTGTGTGTGTTTAAGTGTGCGTGCGTGTGTGTCATTACGAACTCCAACCAGGATATTTACCCGTATGCAGAGCTGTAATCCGCACAAGAACAAGATTTGTGCTTCAGGATGTGCAAACGTGTGAATGCAAGTAAATGTTTGTGTGTTTGAGACGGCGCAATCATGTGTATGTCTGTGTGTGTGTGTGTGTGTATGCGCACATTTCTACACATGTCTCTGAATGTGTGTGTGTGTTTGCATGTGTGTGCACATACCGTCACCACACAGCAGCAGATGGCATCATTGTTGTCAGCGCTTTGAAGAGGCACATGCATTTTAATGACCAGAGCAGAAATGTATACGCCAGATTAGTGTGTGTGTGTGTGTGTGTGTGTGTGTGTGTGTGTGTGTGTGTGTGTGTGTGTGTGTGTGTGTGTGTGTGTGTGTGTGTGTTGGATATTCCCTTTAACACAGTTCTGAGACTCACACACAAGTCACATTTCACAAGCAGTCATACCAACACGTGCACACACACGCACATGTGACACCTGACCTGTCCTTTAACCTAAATCTGATTCTAATGGAAATCATTAATGATTAAAATATGCAGTCGTTAGAGGAAACACTGCTCTCTGATTGGCTGACAAGAGTCTGTTAAATCTGTATTCGTGCGTCTGATGAAACTAGACCTTTACCTGACACAGAATTATAAATAATTCTAATTAATATATTATTATGATGAATATGAATGTAGTTCTCTGGACATTTTTCTTTTGCTTTTTTAAAGATAGTCTTCTGCATCTGCTAATCTCTTTATTTGCATCTTCACTCTGCTGATAATTCTGTCTTCTTTTTGGTGCTCATGGTTTCAGTAAAATTAACTGAATGATTGAATTGAAGAATCTCACTAAGGTAACAGTGAGTGTAGCATGACAATATTGATAAACTTTTAAACATATATACATATTTGTGTGTGTGATTAAAGCAGCTAACTCACATTATCTGCAGCAGGAAGCCAACAACTCGGTTTTATACGTCCAAAAAACCCGGACTAATTGGGACTAGGCTTTTAGTTGAAGTTTTACTGTATATATATTATATATTATACTTTTATATATTTTTATGTTTAATCTAGGTCTCTCTGCATGGACAACAGTTCACATTAATACCATATTACACTTTACATATGATCAAAAAATTTATATTTAATATGTGAATTAATAAAAACTTTCTTACCATTGACCAAACATTGACTACTGCCCGCCATGTTTATGCATTTACGACGTCACGTCGACGGCTCGTGTTATAAAATAACGTTCTTATTAATGTTAGTAAACTCGCTGGGCTGCTTTATAGTTCAAAATTTGCTTGATTTCTGCAGCTTATAGATGCAGATACTAAAATGTATGACTACTAAAAGTAATTGAAAGCTAATGAGGGATTGACAGTATGCAATAACATTTTTTGCCGACACTACATATCTGCAAACACACACACACACACACACACACACACACACACACACACACACACACACACACACACACACACACAGAGCAAGGTGAGGCTGGTCTCACCTTGTATATATATATCACACACACAGAAACACACAAAGAGAAAATGCAGTTTAATCAGATTTTGTCTCCGAATTACACACACACACACACACACACACACACACACACACACACACACACACACACACACACACAGAACATGTACAGTACATGATACACACAATCGTTTGTGCTGTGTGTATAAAAATGTGTGTGTGTGTGTGTTTTTCAGGTTGTCCTCTCCTATTGACTGACTCTAATGAATGAATATCCTCCACTGTGTGTGTGTGTGTGTGTGTGTTTTTGTGTGTGTGTGTGTGTGTGTGTGTGTGTG
The DNA here is from genome assembly GCF_008729295.1 of Plectropomus leopardus. Classification (NCBI taxonomy): domain Eukaryota; kingdom Metazoa; phylum Chordata; class Actinopteri; order Perciformes; family Serranidae; genus Plectropomus; species Plectropomus leopardus. Next base: position 872,359 of record NC_056476.1, on the reverse strand, counting down.
TGTGTGCACCTTTTCTCTTTGTAATTGTTTTGTATGTTACCGTGTGTGTGTGTGTGTGTCTGTGTGTGTGTTGCAGCGTGTTCAGTACAGCAGAGAGTTATTGATTTTGGCCTCTGTTTAGCTGCTCTGCATCAGTTCATGGTAACTGCAAGATGGTAATGAAGATGGCTCTGTGTGTGTGTGTGTGTGTGTGTGTGTGTGTGTGTGTGTGTGTGTGTGCGCGTGTGCGTGCGTGCGTGTCGTGCGTGTGTCTGCGTGCGTGCGTGCCTGTGTGTGTAGTATTCCTCCTGATGACTCCATACTCTTTCACCCACTGAGACTAAACTCATTTGTTCCCTCTATTTTTTCATTAATTCTCTGGTTTTCTCATGACTTCTTCTTATCTTTATTTTTTCTTCCATTCCTCTTTTTTTCATCCATTCTTCTTTCTAAGGTCTCTTTCTCTTTCTCTTTAAGGTTCTCTTTCTCTTTTTCTCTTTCTCTCTTTCTCTTTCTCTCTTTCTCTTTCTCTTTCTTCTCTTTCTCTTTCTCTTTCTCTGCCCCCTGTTCTTATATCTATTTCCTCATGCTCTTCCCTTCTCTTTATTTAGGGACATGATATTATCATATACTTAAGTCATAATAAAATATTCTTGCTTATTTTCACTTTTTTTTTCTTATGTTCTGGATTGCGAAAACATATATTTGGAATTATTACTTTTTTTTCTAACTAAAAAAATTTCAGTCTGTTCATCTCACTGCAATTTTTTTCAGCAAAATGTATCTAGTGGACTGAAAAGATCATTTTTTCAAAGGCTACCAAAATTTGTATTTGTTTTTCCTGTAAAAACGATATTTGGCATCCATGTGTCGATATAATATTGCCACGGAAAATATTGCTATATATTGTTTTTGGCCCCATAATAACTATTTATCGCTTCCTAGTTCCTACATTTCTTTATTTATCTCTTTTAGTTCTGCAGTTTTCAAGTGTGTTTTCTTTGCAGTTTATCTTATTTTTCAAATGTCAAAAATTTTGTGAGAAAAATGGATTTAAAGTAATTGAAATATATAAATTTTGTGATTGTTTACATAGTAAATCAAATAAAAGTAATTGTAAAGGAAAAAACATCAGTTCAATCGACAAATCACATGATGGCATATGATTTTTCGGCAAAAATATATAATTTAAAATGAAGATATACCACAGAGTGAAATGTGCTTAAACAGGAAGATAAACATGAATGAAATAATTAAATAAATAAATAATAATAATAGTTCAGGAAACGATACAACAAAGCTGAAAATTTGTTAAAATTGTGCGTTTGAGTGTGTGTTTTTGCTCCTGTGAGTTCCAGTGGGGAGGTGCAGGTGAATAAATGAAGCGCTCCTCTCTATGAGCCGCTATCTGAGCTGTTTGACCTCCACTCTGTTGATTCATTATCACACACACTGTACTCTGTGTGTGTGTGTGTGTGTGTGTGTGTGTGTGTGTGTGTGTGTGTGGTCCACCGTCTCAACTCATTTCACCTCCTCTCCTCCCTCCCCCCACTTCTTCTCTCTCCTCCATCTCTCCATTTATCTTTTTCACCTCTGACTTATCTTTCTCCCTTTCACCTATTTTCCTCTCTGTGTTCATGTTTCCTTTCTCCTCTCTCAGCTCCTCCTCTCCTCCTTTATGTCCACTCCTCCCTGCTGCTCCTCCTGCTCAGCCGCCTCCTTCTCCTCCTCATGTCTTGGTCTCCCTTCATTTCTCTTATTTTCATCATTTTTGTCCCATTTCTGTCTCCTCTCTCTTCTTTTTCACCTCCTTTCTGTTTTTCTATTTATATTTTCCTCTTTCTCGCCTCCTCTCTCCTCCTCTCTCCCTCCTCTTCCACCTTTCTACTTTGTAACTTCCTCTCCTTTTTCTCCTCCTCTTGTGATCTTCTCCTTTTCATCGTCTTCTCCTTCCTTCATACATCTCCTCCTTCTGACTCCCCTCCTTTCTCTCCCTCTCACCCTCCTCCACCCTCACTTCTTTGCATCCTCCTCCTTCTCCTCTTCTCTCACAATCTGGGTTCTCCTCCCATCATCATCTTCTCTTTCCCTCCTCTCCTCCTTTCTCTTCCTCTAATCCTCCTTGACTCATCCTTCTTTGTAACTCCTGCCTCCTCTCCTCCTTTTCTCATCCTCTTTTCCTCCTCCACCTTTCTACTCTGTAACTTCCTCCTCTCCTCTCTCTCCTCCTCTTGTAATGTTCTCCTCTTCAGTCTTCATCTTCTCCTTCTGTCATCCATTTCTTCCTCCTTTGTCTCCCCTCCCTTATTGTCCCTTTTATTCTCTGCACCCTTTCCTCTTTGTAACTTCCTCTTCCTCTCCTTTACGTCCTCGTCCTCCTCCCATCACCTTCTCCTCCTTCCCTCCTCCTCCTCTCTCTTCCTCTGATCCTCTTTTACCCTTCTTCTATGTAACCTCCTCCTTTTTTTCTCCTCCTCATCCTCTTGTCATTTTCTCCTCTCCCTTTCCCTCTTTCCTTTTTGCTCACTTTCATCCTCCTCCATCCTTCCTCCCAATAAGCTCCTCCTCCCATAGTCTTCCTCATCCTTACTTCTATATCTCCTCCTGCTCCACCTTTCCCTCTTGGTAACATCCTCCCTCCCCCTCTCCTCCTCCTCTCCTCCTCCTCCTCTCCTCCTCTCCTCCTCCTCGTTGACCTTTGCAGTAATTGACCCATCAGTTGCTCTTCTACAGTTTAGTGTTGGAGGTTTTGACTTCCTGTCAGAGAGTCTCCACATCTGCTGCAGGACGCCACACAAACAACCGTGACCTTTGGAGCATCCTGACACCAGCCTCACTCTGTGTGTGTGTGTGTGTGTGTGTGTGTGTGTGTGTGTGTGTGTGTGTGTGTGTGTGTGTGTGTGTGTGTTTATACGACTGACCGCTCGCCGCCTCTGTGTGTGTGACTGAATGTTTGTCGAAGTGTTTATGTGAGAATTTACGACGGTGTGTGCGGTTGCACATGCGCATACAGTATGTGTGTCCACTGGTGAGTGTTTCAGCTTCTGTGTGTCTGTCTGACAGTCTGTTGCGTCTGCGTGCGTGTGTGTGCGTGTGTGCGCGTGTGTGTGTGTGTGTGTGTGTGTGTGTGTGTGTGTGTGTGTGTGTGTGTGTGACCCCCTCCGACACCTGGCTATTCATTATGCATGCAGAGAGCAGCAGACACCAAAATGCCACACTTCATGAGCCAGTCTACAATCAAGACACACACACACACACACCGATACACGCACACACAGTCACTGTACTCCACATACAAGCAAAAACAACCTCACACACACTCCTATAAACAAACGCGCAAACAAACTTTACTCTCACTAATACACATGTTCATACTAAGGACACACACGTATACATGCATAAATGCAAACAGAGCTCACACATTTTGTAAAACACACACACGCGCACACACACACACACACACACTCGCTGCTTTACATTCTGTATAAATTTCTTCGCTCTCGGTTATTAAAATATAAATTATGGCATTTTTTATAAGACCCACAAACCTATTTATGACTTGGTACAGGAGCTCATAAGGCACAAGGTGGGATTTAGCATGGTGTGTGTGTGTGTGCGCGTGTGTGTGTGTGTGTGCGTGTGTGTGTGTGTGTGTGTGTGTGTGTGTGCGCGTGTGTGTGCGCATGTGTGTGTGTGCGTGCCTTCAGGGTCATTTGATGTGGATTTTAATGTGAAAGTATTTCTTGTGTGTCACCTTTCAGAACCTGTTTATGATTATTAATGTAAATAAATGTTGAGGGTGTGCAGACTGGAAGCTAAAAAATCTCGTTTAAGAAGCGATGAAGTTCATCGTAGTCTGACTGATGTCATCATGTGTTGGTGGGGCTGCAGGATTATGGTCAAAATCATAATCCTGATTCGGGGTTTGTAGGGTTTGTTGTTCAGGTCCGAACGTCTGGACACAGACCTGGACCCCGAGTCAGCACATTATTCTAAATTACAAAATTATTATTGAAACTTAAAAAATGTAATATTATAAAGCTGTAAAACAAAAGAAAATGCAAGAAGCACTTTATTTTTCTCAAACATAACAGCACTTAAATGTGCATAAAAGTGCTCTTCAGTGTGTGTACATTCTGTTCTTCCCCACGAACAAATCCCAAAAAGGAAAACTTCGGTGAATGTCAGAATCTTCATTAAAAGTTTGTCAGCAGTTTTTAAGAAGAAATTTCTTCTCAGTGAATGAGGCCCAGTGATTTTAATAGGCAGATTTTAAGAACATTGCAGACTGGCACGTTAGAATTAGTTGCATGTTTCAACTCTGATTTTAAAAATCTCCAGTTTGAGAAAAATAAACAGTTTTCTGAACTGCAACAGCAAACAAACCCAGAGCACCGAGGGTTTGGGGTTTGGGGTTTGGGATTTTTGTCCATAATGGCCTGTAGTTTTTCCACCGTCCTTCTCTTTTGTTTGTCCCGTCTCCTGCTGCAGCAGACCGCTGCATACAAGATGGCTGACTCCACGTAGTCATTATTGTGGTTAGTGGTTATTGTGATATCGAGTCGAGAAATGTCGAGTCAAATCAGATCCTCGTTTCCATCATAGTGACACGTCCGCACACAGTCCCCGTCCAACACACTTGTGGTAAAACGTTGCTGCAGCTGATATCCGCACGCCAGAAATCATGTTGTGAAACATCGTCTACATTTTACGTCGATGTTAGCCGACTCCTCGCGCTCTAAAAAGCGTGCTTTTAAGTGTGTGTGTGTTCCCATCCACTTAGCATTACATACAACCAGACTGCCGCTTTACACAAAATCAACCTCCTGCTTAGCGAAACCGTAAGTGCTCAGAAAGAGAGAGAGAGGAGAAAAGAGCAGCATCAGAGGAGAGAGACTGTGTAGAAAAATGAGAGGGATAAAGACGAGACGGGGGGAGAAAGAGAGAAAAATAAACGAGACAGTCAATTAGAGAGACAGAGGCTATCAGTGAGGCAGAGAGAGAGAGGCAGAGAGACAGAGAGCGAGAGCAGCGGGAGTCTCGTCTCGTTATGATCCATCTCGTCTCTTTGTACCAGCTGACGTTTTTATGATGCGGCCTGCTGGCTGGGCTAATGGCTTCCTCCATTATACTGAGGGAACACAGTGACCCCGACACCCGGATAAACACTGCGCTCGCATCGAAAACCCCTCCCACCTCCCCAGCCCCGCCTGCAGTCCGGCCGGGACTCAGAGTCCCCAACTCACCTCATCCTGCCTCCTTATTATCATCATCATCATCATAATAATAATAATAATAATGATAATAATAATGATAATAATAATAATAATAAATAATAATAATAATAATGATAATAATAGATTTTACCTGTGATGCACTTTGGAACAAATCTCAAAGTGCTACAAGATAAAAGCATTAGCATTTAAAAAAAACATAAAAACAAACAAAATAAAAGCATATTTACAAGTCATTAAAAAAAAATAAGAGCATAAAAGCAAGTAGAGCAAGGTGTCATTCTGCAGAGATACTGGAGTTCGTAAGCCAAAACTGATAGCACTCTTGCTTTTTTACAATCATTAACCCTTTCAAACCAAAGCAAATTGGCTCGATTTCTTTCATAAACACATGAAGATGACAATGAGTAACAAAAAAAGAAATAGCGCACGTAGCTCGAAAGTTGTAAAAAGATACGAATTATCAGAAAATTTAAAAAAAAAACAAAAAAATCACACACACACACAAAAAAGAACGTTAACACTTTGTAATGAGCAACAAAATTATCAAAAATTATCCAAAAAAGCAAGAATTTAGTAAAAAGAACAGGAAAATGACCTTAAATAAGCTAAATACAAAAAAGAAAGAAAAAAAGACCAGCAAAACTTGGAAAAATTGCTTAAAAGTTATAATAATCTGTACATAATTTTAAATATTAAATTTTTGATAATTATTATTATTATTTTTATAATTATAAGTGTTTTTTTCCCAATCGTTGTTTCTGATTTTCCTTTGATATTTTTCTTTTTTTATTTAATAAATGTGTTAATCCATTGACTTTGCTTAAGTTGCTCACTGCCTTTTTCCCAAGTTTTGAAAGAAATGTCATCAACTTGCTCAGGTTTCAAAGGTTTAGTTACTTGTCTTTGAAGTTACTTAGAAAGGCGTCTAACAGCAGCAGGAGAAGTGATGACAACAACATGAAAAATATATTCTAATTTCGTAATACAATTTTAATGTGTAATTATGCAGCATTTAACCTTAAGGGTCATTAATTGAAAAGATAAACATCCTTAAAACATTCTTTGATCATTAGCTCAAAACGTTTTCTTTTTTCTTGTAGGTAACGTTAGCCAATGTTGGGACCACGTTGCATCCCAGCTAGCAATTTTTGGTTCGAAAAACGCTCTGAGAACGGTACAATGCAACCACAGAAATTTTTTAGCAGTTTTCAGTGGAAATTTGTATTTATGTTCCCAGAATGCTCTTCTTAAAGTTTGGGCATTATTCTCTGTTCTTTTTTTAAATTGTTAATATATCAATTACATTAGATTTTCATCTAAAAACAACAAAGGCCTGTAATCTTAGCCCTCAGTGACATTTTCTGAATGTTGCTTTGAAAACGTTCTTCCTTTGTTCTCATGTAACGTTGTGGGAACGTTTTATTAAAAAAGGACATTCTATGATCTCCTCTCCTCTCAAAATCACCAAAACCTCCTCTGAATGCTGCAGTTATAGCGTTATGCTTTAGTCAGTATTTACATTTTAGGGACGTTATTTGAAATGATAAACATCATTTAAACGTTATTTGAACATTCGATTAAAATATTATTGCAACTTGCAGATTACATTAGCCAATGTTGTGGGAACGTTACCTGCTAGCTGGGATCATCCCACCATTTGTTGACGTCACGGTAACGGCATCCCAGAGTGTAAACAGCTGACGCAGACGGAAAGTCAAAGGTCATAAGTAGACCAGAAGGTCACTGACAGAGCGCCACCGTGTGACGAGTTGGGATGAGAGCATGTTTGAATGTTTCATATTGTTTTGGTTTCATAATGCTTCAAAATAATGTTTTAAACCAAGAGAGAGCTCAAATATTGTTGATGTCAAAGACAATAGATATGAAGATTTTTAACTTCCAAACGTAGAAGTTTGCGTGTCGCGGTTTTGACGCCGACAGTGTGAGGCGTTTAAAGAGGTGTGTTGACGCAGATTTGCGCTGACAGATCATGAGGCCTCTGCAGCTAAGGCCTGATGTTTCCGTCTGTAAGCCAACCACCCTGATCTCCCTCCAGCTGTTAAACTCAGGTTCGCCGTCTTTTTAACAGCAGGATCGTCCTCCCGCTGATGTCTGACAACAACAACTCCACTCCTGTCCTCCGCTGAGACACAGTGGGACTGAACGGAAGCACACGAAGCACAGAGCCTCCATTATTTGGACTACATCATGTACACACTGGAAGATAATTGTTATTTCCTATCCAAAAAGACCCCCCGTCCATCCGTGATCACTGCAGCTTTTTACCCACGTCTCATCCGAAAAGACAGAGAACGGCGAGTAGGGCAGCTGCTGCTTCTTCACATAATAAACTTGTCAAACGCCGCCGCGGCTCTCTCGCTGCAGAAACCTGTGGCGTTGCCGTCGGCCCCCGGCTAAGCCGGGCTAGACTCTGCAGCGCAGACGCCGCTCCATCCGCCGGCTAAAAACCGCTCGCCGTGCCTGCTCGCACTTAATAAACGGAGAGTAATTTGGCCAGCTGCGAGTGTGAGATGTTTTGATTCCCCGGTCGCAGTGTAAAGAAAAATGGAGTGACAGAGGGAGAGGGAAACAGCAGTAATTATAAAACTAATTACCAAATGCTGATGATGCCCATAGGCTTTGCATAACTAAATTTAGACGAGGAAATTGCTTTCGGCTGCCGACGTAGCTGGCGGGCGTTTCGTTCAACTCTTTACCCCCCCCCCCCCCACACTCTCCCTCTCTCGCTCTCTCGTCCTGCATGCTGTCACACACTCACACACCAAAGAGGAGAAAATAATCACCATGGAAACAATTACTCGAACACCTTTTTTCTCCCCCTCTCTCTATCTTTTTTCTTTATTTTGTTGGCAAACACAAAACAGCTCCGGGAAGTGTTGTTGTCCAACAATGTGTTGTAATGACAGCAAATATAGTTGCTTGTTTCTGTTTACCCCCTGAAAGACGCTACAATTAACCAGAACACGGAGAGGGAGCGGGAGAGAGGGAGAGAGGTTCACTTATTGAATCAGACTGTTTCTCTCTCTGCGGGTTTGCATTTGAAATGACATGTTTTTGTCTCGCTGAGTGTCTACATAGATTTGTACACAGCTGAGTTCTGATGCCTGATTGTCCTCCGCAGTGATCGCAGAGGAGGCGGCGGCTGCGATTTCACTGGGAACACACTTTGATCACTCCGGTCTGGTTTCATCCAGAATAACCGTCGCTCACTTCACCATGATGTGAGTGCGGAAGTGAGCAAGTCAAGATGAGCCACGTTACGTTTACACAACATGAGCACATGGCAACCAGCACGGACCATCGTGATAGAATTAGGCAACAAAGCCACAGATGGTTACCTAACACGGGGAGCGAACTCCGGACTCCTGCACAAAATTTGGTTATTTGTGGGACTCACCCACCTCCCTGCCAGCCCTATAAGTGCACTGGCACGTGGTTACCAGCAGCGTTATTACCTGACGCTGTCTTTCAGTGTCTTATGTGCATGCAACCGCTTCTGTCTGGCCTTGTTCTCAAATGACGCCACCCATACATGTTGCATGGGCCGCTGGCGTATAATAACGACACCGCCAGTTGTGTCCAAGCTCGTTCTCATCTGACGCCGTCACCCTCATACGCCGAAAACAGTGACAGAGTGGCACTGTTTGACGAGTTCAGAGTCAGAGCTGGCTGGTCGCCCTGTTATACCGTGATAGTGCTCAGATTAGAGCAGAAGGTACCAGGCAGTGCCAGCGTGAGGGAGTAATGGTGCGTTCCTGTTACGGAGGTCGGAGCTGGGAGTGACGTCACCCCCGAGTTGATGTGTTCCAGGAGCACAAGTGGGACTGCCCTAAAGTTTGCATTGAAATCCCCGCAGTTAAGCCATTGTTAGCAATACCAGTTCAAATAAAACGCTCTGTCGTGCTCGTACATACCGACATCGTAACAACATGTCTAACGATAGAAGACGAGCAGCGCTGTGTGTACCGCTGACTTAATCTGATACAAATAATACAGGGGGGCGTTCCAGTGAAATTTCCAACTAAAAACTCTGGTATTCTGACTTCCCAGTTCAACTGGAACGCGCCATTGTCACAGTCACAAACAAGTCTGAAATCTTAACTTCCCAAGTCTCAAGCAAGTCCCAAGTTACTGTTGTGAGAATCAAGCAAGTCAAGTCGAGTCTCTGTCATAAGTCAAGTCATGACATTTTGATGATTCAATAAGCAGATAAGTTACCTAAATGGACACGTTCATGCACCTGTCTTTTTGCGGATGATCTCCTCAACTTTCTCAGAGTTACGCGATGCAATAACAGCGCTGACAAGCACAAAGCCATGGCATCATGTGACCTAGAGAAGACAAAACAGTGTTTCCATTGCAGTTTTGCCAAATATGGCTTTTTTTAAGTCCCTGAAATACTCACACGAAGATGACGTATTTCCATCAGGCGTATTTTAAATTTGCAATTTCAATTTGCACAATTTTAGGGTTAATGGAAGCCAGATGTCCAGTTATACAGTGGGGAAGACCAACAGTTATACTCTTACAAGAGTTCAAGGGGTCGTCCAAGGACCTCTACACTGATACATAACAGAGATTTTAGTTTTTTAGGCAGCTAATCAATCTAAAGGTGTTAGTTTGGGCTCTTGTGCTGAGCTTTCTTTTTTCTTTTTTTGACATTTCATAGATTAAATGATTATGAAGAGGCTCTGTTTTTTAAGGGTTCTTATGTGAATTTAAGGGGCCTTGAGAGGGCTTCCAGGTGTCTTTAGGCGCTTCAAGTAATCGGCATGGAGAACGGTAGATCTTTAAAGTTATAGACCAACAATCAAAACATCCTGGTCATTAAAGCATTAATAAGCCATACATATATACATATATTTTCTTGTTTTGTTAATGTGACCTTCTTTCCCATCAGGCCTGTCATTTCATGTTTCCAGGAACTCCCACAATCACTTTGTATTAATCATAGTGAGACTCTTGTGAAGGACGTTTACCCATTAGAGCCGATGTCCTTACTAACCCAGTTATACGTCTAATGTCCTTTTCTAATCTGTTTATCCCGCTTTCCCTCCATAGCAGACAAATGGGACATTATTGGCTTATGTACTGTACACGGCGGGGCCCTCAGCAGTCAATCATCCACTCTAATATTCAGAAATGCAAGCTTTGACACTGAATTAAAACCGACATGAAAAGCATGTGTTGAACAAAGTAAAGTATTTCCAATCAGGTGTAATTGGCTTGTCGGAGCCAGCGGTGATATATGTTGGTAATTAGTTAAGCGGCCTGAGTTTGTCTCAAAGGGTGTTTTTTATTTTTTTATTTTTTTTCCCTCCCCTCCTCCTACAGCTGATCGTGAATCAAAATGTCAAAATAAACTGGGGAATAAGGAGCTTTTTTTTTAAAGAGCTGCGGCACCGATTGCCAATACACATGATTGGGCAGGACGGGAGTTGAGGGAGTCGGTGGGGATGTGGAGCTTTACCCATCAAATTCTCCCGGTATCCAGAGTATATCCACCCGTAAATACAGAAATATAGTTACCATGGAAACTGTGTATGTGCCAATAGTGGGAAGGGTCACAATATACACATTGAAACCTCTTTAAAGGCCTAAAATTGTGATTATTTAATCCTTTCTTTCACATCTGAAGCAGAAAAGGTTTGTTGATTCCATGTAACATCTAAATGTTTTGACAGACTTTGCAGTAATGAGTCATCCAGAGTTATTGTGCAGAAGAAAATTAAGGAAATTAACTACAAACAATCAATCTGCAATGTTCCATTAATTTGGGAGTCGTCCACTGTTGCAAAACAAATTCCTCTTGGCTGGATTAATTGTGCTGGCCGAAGGATTGATTCTAATTAGGACTGTAGCGTTTTATGTGCGGACACGATGAATATTCTCCGAATCCAAACGAGATCCAGCCAGTCTGTGAAACGTCTCGAAGTGTGGATCAGAAGGTGACCGCCGTGATCAGAGCTCTGAATAGAGATTATGTGAGGACTCTCTTCTTGTTTGGATTTAACCCTTTGAAACTTTTGTCGACATCTTTTGTTTTTCTTTATTTCTTTTTTTTTGTGCTGCGTTCAGATGCCTTTCACAAGCATTTAAACCACTGAACCCTGAGCAAACTGGTTTTATTTCTCTTAACCCTTTAACACCTATTGACATCAGTTTTCTTGTGCTGCATTTAGATGACTTTCATAAGCATTTAGAGCTCTAAAACTTTCTGAAAGAAAGAAAACTGAATTTTTTTATTTTAGTTTTTCTTTCCTCTATTTGAAGGATTTTACTTTATTTTTTGTTGCTTTTGTTCTTACAGTAATAATTACTGATTTATAAAAATGAAAGGTCAAAAAAGTCAAGGCAATGATCTAGAGGTGGTGCTTAAGAAACAAAAAAAATATTTAACATAATTTAAATATATAAATATATTTGCATGGACATTTTCCACCAGCTTGTTTTTTTTTAATTTTATTTTTTAAATCATTTGTTATTTGTGGGATTTTCTTGTCAAGCTGCCAACTCTTTCCCCGTGTATTCAAAAAAGATTTGCTCAATGTTCAGAGATATAAATATTTGTGAAAGGCATCTGAACCCAGCACAAGAAAACTGATGTCAATATAGGTTTCAAAGGGTTAAAGTGTTTTTAAAAGACCTGCACACACACACACACACACACACACACACACACACAGTATACCATGATTATATTCAGGTATTTTAAAGTCTACACGGATGTGTGATGTCTTATTGGAAGATACTCGCTCCAATCAAAGCTCTTGATAGCAGTCAGTCGTCTGCAAGAGGACTGTTATTACCTTGTTTACTACCTGTCACACACACACACACACACACACACACACACACGCACACATGCACACACACACACACAGAAAAAGATAAATATGTAGGAGCAAACACAGACAAATACATACACTCACAGGTCCATGATGTGAAGTTTTATAATGTGAACACACACACACGTACACACACCGCTGCACTCTCTGATGGAAACCAATGGATTGAATGGATTTTTACAATTTAAAATGTAACAGGGGAGAGTTGGAGGACACTGAGCGAGAGAAGAATGAATCAGAAAGAGAGAGAGAGAGAGAGAGAGAGAGAATTAGATAAACTGGAGACAGAGAGAGAGAGAGAGAGAGAGAGAGAGAGAGGGCGGTCGAGCTTGTGTTTGCTGGGCCGTGAAGCGTTCAGCTGTACCACCATTTGAACGCTCCGTTAGCGGCCGAGCCATTTCTTAATAACACTCATAACTGCTCTGCGAAACAGCCCTCCTCCCGTCCCTCTATCTGTCCCTCCATCTCATCCACATCCCTCATCTCTCTCTGTCTTCATGCTTTCATTCCTCTATCATCCACTTTTATCCCTCTGTCGTCCATCTCTCTGCCTCTGTCTGGAGCTCAGAGCAGCTTCAGTAAGCGCCGTGGCTCTCGGCTTTATTTGAGTTTATACGTCTTAAATTTAGCTGAATTGTTAATCAACTTTTTTTGTGCTTAATTTGTTCACAAAGTAAATTTATTTAGATGCAGAGAGATCAGAGAGGTTGAAAATTCTTTTTTGTGGAAAAGATACCGTTTGTGGAGAAAAAGTTGATTAAAAAGTGTTTTTTTTTTGTTTTGTTTTTAAAGCAGAACATATTGTAGCATAAAATCAGTCAGATGGATTCAGAGCTGGAAGCATTTTTCTAAAATGCTCTAAATCATCTCAACACAGCAGGACAAAAGTGTTTACAAAGTTTTTGTCAATTAAAAAACTGACTAAAATGACGAATAATTCTCACAAGAAGAAAACAGAACATTGGAAAATTGAGTTCAGTTTCCTAAAATTCTAATTCTACATTGATTTGATAAACAAAAAATACAACTTTAGAAAATTACATTTTCTATTTTTCTTTTTTTATGGAAAATTGAACTGATTAGCATTACACAGACCACTCTCATTATCCACTTTTTTTTTTTTTCATTTTTTGACACAAAATTGAAAAAACATTTTCATTATTTTGGTTTTGGAAAGTAACACTGGAAAAAAACAAACCTTTTTTTGTTTTATTTTAAACATGAATGAATGTATTATACACACATTATACTACAAGAGCTTTAACAGTAAATAATTTGGGTTTTTTTTCTCTTTTTTCCATTACTTTAAATGGACATTTCAACTGTTGGGTAGATGCCTGGATCTAAAAAACGATGGGGTCTGTTAAAAATATTCATCAATTTTTATTATTATAGCCCCAAGGGCATAAAAAATGAAATAAAAAACATTTGGCGATCTTGTTTGGCGATGTTAGTGAGGACTTGAAAGGGTTAAAGACTTCTGTCTTCAATAATAAACCAGTGGACTCGGAGCTGTGAGCCGCAGACAGCACGTCACACACTGCTGTTGGATCTTCACATGGTTTTTGTTGACAGCAAGAAACACTGAAAACAGCAGCCTTATTCACCCTTTCAATCCGTTTCACACACACGCACACGCACGCATGCACACACACACACACACACACACACACACACACATTAATTCTTTGCCAAGCAGTGCCAGTTAGCTCTATCTCTGATTAGCATGTCTATAGGTTTTCCCAGCCACAGCTAGCGCCAACTAATTAGCATGAACAAACACACTTACTGTATCTGAAATTACTGCTCTGCTCCTGGAAATATACTCTCCCTCTCTCTCTCTCTCTCTCTCTCTCTCTCTTATTGAAGCGATCCTACCTCCTCCCATCCTCGCTTCCTCCCTTCTTCCTCCCTCCTTGCTTTCCTTTTAGTTTCCTTTGTCCTTCATCCCTTACCTTCAGCTCTTTTCTCTCTCTTAACCATTTGTCCGCCTAATTTCCTCACACTATTGCATTTTATTTTGTGAATTTCTGCCCTTATTTACACACACACACACACACACACACACACACACATATACTGTATATATATGTATATGTAAATATATATGCACACACGGGAATATCCTGAGGAAAAAAAAACAGTAAGGAAATATTTTTAAAATTAAATCAAATTACCATATAATTAGCATAGTAGCATTCTAAATGATCTTATGGAAAAGCACTTTTTTAAGGTAATTTTCTTTTACTTTTTTTATGTTGTTGCTAATTTTCGTGTAATTTCCTTGTACTTTTTTAAAAAAATGATTTCTTGTTCATTTTTGGGTCATTTCTTCTTGAGTTTCTCTTTGCCATCTTCCCATGTTTTTGATGGAAATGTATCCAATTTGTTCAGGTTTCGAAGGGTTAATTGATTAGTCAGTCGAAAGAATATTGATCGCATAAATATTTTTAGTCACTTTTTAAGCAAAGACATCCAGGTATATGGTTCTAGCTTTTTACAATGTGAGGATTTTCTGTTTGTCTGTGTTATTAAGTGTATACATGTACTTATGTATATCCTTCCTCCCATGAGTTATCCTTCCCTTGTCCTCTTTCCTATATCCTTCCCTCCCTCTTTTCTTCCCCTCCTTCTCGTCCTCTTTCTCAAACCAAAGGGACAATCTGCTGCTGGACTAATTGCAGCTGTTGTTTTCTAACTGCAACACTACAAATCTTCTGTTGTATATTAAACACGACCAAGATGAAAAAAAAAATGTTGCTTTGAGGCTAAAAGCGGAGAAAGTTCATTTTGAAGCCATCTGTCTCTCAGGATGCTGATTAATTTGTCGCCGGCTGCCTGTCACTCAAACCGTTTGATCTGCACTCTCACTAATTGATTTTTTAATATTTTTAAGGAGGAAAAAAAACACAAGCTAAATTGACTTTGATGAGGTTGTTGATCAGAAGAATTTTTTCTTTTTTTTTTAAGTAGCAGTATGTTAAGTCTCAGCTGAATTAAATAAACGGGGTAAAATATGGCAGATCTGCTTCTCTGATATCTGATAAGAAATGTTTCTGGCATCCGATTGTGTGAATTTAACCACTTTTACCAATTATTAAAAATATTCAGTCTTTGATTCTCGAAGGGTGAAGACGCTGGAGAAAGATTTAGATCGCAGAATCTCGAGGCTGCAGACAAAATATTTTAATGGATCTGAACACTTTCACGTGCAAAACTGCCAGAAATTTAAGATGAGGCTGCTGATGGTATCATTTCATTCTTGCAGTGCATTTTTTGAATTTGCATCAGAGTCATGTGTCCTGGCGGCTCTGAACAAGGTCTGCCCATCCAGTGCAACAGCTTGATCCTCGCCCTGATGCTGGCTCTCCTCCCTCTTCGTCTTTCAGTTTCGTTTCTCCCCTCTGGTCTGACTGGCCGCTCGGTCTGCTGCATTAAGTCCAAACTCCACACAACTTTTCCTGATGCTGATAAGTGCTTCTCTATCGTAGAATAGCCGTGTTTCGACAGAAGGGACCATGGAGTCAAAAAAAAAAAAAATAGCAAAAAAGGATTTGAGGAGCTCCTGGCTGCTGCGCTTTAATCTCTAGTTGTGATAGCAGCTTGTGATTGCAGATGTTGGAACACTGAGCCAGCAGTTGTCTTTTAGTTAGTGTGGATGATGAGTTTTGAAGTATTCATTGGTCCGAAATCCTCTGCATATATCCCCTCTCTCGCTCTTATAGTAGTATTCAGACAGTTATCCTCTCTGTTCCCTCTCTGTCTTATTCCTGTTGCCTATTTGCCATCAGGTTGCTCTTAATTCCCCCAACACCTGACGCGGACCTTGTTCACCTCACCGTTAAAAGTCTCATCAGAAGCGGTTGTTTGATGATATGGACAGTGGAAACTAGTGTAACAAGAAGTGTTTTATGGATCTTGCATGAAGATCACAATACAACAGGTGCAGCAAAGACTCTAAACATTTACATGAATGCACAGAAGCAACACATCAGCTGTGATTCAGCATCCTCTCACATCTGAGTGAAGATGATCTTTCTGCTTTTTATTCATACATCTGGTTTATTTCTTGAATAAAGTGTCACATTTAGGACTAAATGTAGACAAAATAAGTTGTGAAAATATCAGATAGAAGCAGATCTGTCAGCTGACAATTTAAGTGTGTATGAAACACATAATTTCTTAGTTTTGTCTGACTGTTGCATCACCATTGACACAAACACACACAAAAAACACACACAAACACACATGCCCATAGCATGAGACGAACAAAGCTGCACTTCAGACGACAGACTGTTATGATGTTGTCTTTATAAAGACGCTCTTGTGTGTGTGTTTGTGTGTGTGTGTGTGTGTGTGTGACAGCATGCTGTGAGCACGCTGTGTGTGTGTGTGTGTGTGTGTGTGTGTGTGTTTGTAGGAGGTCAGAAGACTCATGTTCTCTTCATTAACATCCTCTGTTTCAGTCTTTTCTTCTTCTCTCGATTCTGTGTGTGTGTCGATTCCTTTCACCACACATACACTGTTAAAAACTGATAGCACTGCTGTTAAAACTAATGAGAGCTTCGTGTGTGTGTCTCTGTGTGTGTGTGTGTGTGTGTGCGTGTGTGTGTGTGTGTGTGTGTGTGTGTGTGTGAGTGAGTGAGCAGGACCTGATGTTATTAAATGATATCAACATCAAGGCTCCTGTTTGAAGTTTAACTTCCCTTTTTGTTCTTTCTCTCTACACACACACACACACACACGCACACACACACAGTGATTGTACTTTGTAAGTTTCGGTGTGTGAGGGAGTTTATTGCAGAGTTATCAACCCTCTGCATCAGCTCTGAACCGTGCGTGTGAGTGTGTGTAAGTGTAAGTGTGTGTGTTTCCTATCAGTGCTGTGTCTCAGTGCGGGGATGAGAACCATACATCATAGTTCTACTGTACTAGATAACTTATCACACACACACACACACACACACACACACACACATACACGCATGCACACACAAACACAAACACACACACACAAACACAAACACAAACACACACACACAAACGCAAACACACATTGTTTTTGAAAATCATTTGCGGGGTTTACATTAATTCGTCTGTTTCGGCTCCTGTCTGCCTGTCATCTTCTGTCTCTGTTTGATGTGAACTTCATCTACTAAGTTTGGTTTCACTCGGCACGTTTCCATTATAGATTTGCACAACTTTAACGATATTTTCCAAATGTTGATGCTATGACTTTGTGCTGTGTCAGTAGGAACTGGCTCCCGCGTGATGCAGCATGGGCTATAAAAGGTGTTATTGCATCACATATCTCTCCAAAAGCTCTGGAGGTTTTGAATCCACAATTCCTCTGTGAAATCGTGGACTACATCTCCCAGAAATCCCTCATACGTGGCCGCTCCCACGTATAAGGGGCTCGCCTTTCCATTATAGCTCCATAACACGCCTATGTGGCCGTGGATTAGAAATAATGACGGCTAGTGCGATGGCTGCAATAGAAATAAAGTTGCTGATGTTTTGAACATCCATCACCATGGTTACTGGGATGTTATCACCAGAGGAGAAGTCGCAGTGGAAACACTCATTTCCACATTGTGTTTTATCGACATTCTGAAAATATAGCTTAAGTTTCCGTCTGTGGTTTGGTGGCATTTCTGGAGTCAGTCATTCTGGATTACACAGACAGAAGGAAACCTATGAAAAGTGTCAATCAAACTCAGTACTGTAGCTTCCTGAAATGTGGAGTTGATGAATGATTTTCTGATGCAAGTACAGTGACGTTAATGACGCTCCCTCACTCTCGCAGTTTAATCACAACCACTTTGTGTCTCTTTAATGACGCTCCCTCGTGGGTGACAGTCTGTTGCATTTGCACAGTGGATTGTTACTATATATAGCAGCATTTTAAGGTAATATTTTGCCCTGATAACAGCTTTAACCCACAGTGAGATATCCCAACAATTTAAGGAGAGATTGCCATGAAATTTATGGTAGATATTCACGTTCCGCAGAGGATGAATCCTGAAGCACATGGTTAGTTTAAGGTAAAATAAACATGGTTAGTTTTAGGCAACAGGAGTCTGTGGTTAGGTTTAAGTAACAAAAGCATATTTTGGGCAAGAAAAGCACATTATTAGTTTCAGGCAACAAAAGTACATTATTAGTTTTAGGCAACAGAAATGTGCGGTTCATTGTAGGTAATAAAACACATGCTTAGTTTTAGGCCAGACAAGCATGTGGTTAGTTTGGGGCAACAAAAGCTCACGGTTGGATTTAGGCAATAAAAGCATGTAGCTAGTTTTAGGCAACATAAGCACAAGTTTAGTTTTAGGTAACAAGAGCACATGGTTAATTTTGGGGAAGAAAAGCATGGTAAGTAAACACATAGTATCTTGGTAACAAAAGCGCATGATCAGTTTTAGGCAACAAAAACTCGTAGTTAGGTTTAAAAAAATAATTGTTTGGCTCAATATTTATACAGAAAACAAACAGTGGGGTCTGTTATATCCTTCTTTTCACCTCCGATCCTGCTCTCGGGACTTTCCAGCTCCTCATACTGCGTCGTTACCGGCGGCGTTTCAAACTGTTGCCGTGTATCATAACGCCGTGACAGGTGCTGTCCAGCTGAATTATAATACCACTAAGACAGTTTCTGTCCGGCCAGCCGGCAGCGTATCATACGGCTGCAAAAGGTGGCCTTTGGCGTTGGTGCCTGAAGCCAAAATCACTGACAAAGCGGCGGTATTTATCAAGGTGTGAATGGGATTTGGCTGCTTTTTCTGTATGGCTGCCCTTAGGATAAAAGCAACATTTTTACACAGCTTCAAACTAAAAGAAAACAGCATAAAATTGAGTGTTTAGTAATTTGCATTCATTTAAATAAAAAGTTAAAGAGTCTGAAGAAGTGATGTAAATATGTGAGTTCAGTGTGGGGATATTCAATCATTAACAGTCAGCGTAGGACGCCTCCTGGTTCGGTATCGATGGATCATAATTCTTTTCTGTTTCTCTGATAGGAAGCAGTGACACAGAGCAGATGGTGTTGTGTTGAAAAATGGTTTTGTGGGTTATTTACTTATTTAGGTTTTATCTCAGTGTGATGCAGGCGGCAGATATCGGCTCCATTTACAGCAAAACACACACGCACACACACACACACACACGTTTCTCTACTGCAACTCCATCTGTTCTCTGCACTCTATCTGTTCTTTACCGAGGTGCTCCCTCCCTCGACCTCCTTACTTTCTTTTTTACCCGTCTCTCTACCTCTACGACTGTCTGTCTGTGTTTTTGTTTCATCGTACTTTTGAGAATCTTTTTCTATTTCTTTTTTTTTTTTTTTTTTTTACTATTTTCCTTCTATTTCCAAAGTCGTTCTCCCCTCTTTCTCTCACCATTTCCTTGATTTCATGGCAGCAGTATGAGTGTGTGTGTGTGTGTGTGTGTGTGTGTGCGTGTGCGCCCATGCTGTCGAGCTGCAGTGCTAATCGATTAACGCCAACATGTCTGAACCAGCATCGCATTAGTCAACGTCACACACCGCCACCTGCACAAGAGTGTGTGTGTGCGTGTGTGTGTGTGTGTGTGCAGGGTAGTTAAGCATGAGGGCCTGCAGGTGATTACATTGCTTTAGGATGTGAAAGAGTGAGAGGATGAGAGAGAGGGGAGGAGAAAAAGCGTAAAGAAAGTGGGAGGAGAATCCAAAAAGAGAGAGCAGGGAGAGGAAAAAGTAGTGAGAGAGGAAGAAAAAATAAAGTGTGAAACAGAAAACAGGAAAAGAGAAAAAACAAGAAAAAAATAGCGTTAAAGTGAGTGATACAGAAGTGAAACAAATATATATATATCTCAAAAATAGGGAAAAAATATGCCATTTACACTGCAATAATAATAATTTTATGTTTAGAATTACATTACAGAAAAAGAATCAGATATACAAAAGAAATACTTTTTTAAAAAAATTGTCAGCATTTTTTAGGGTATTTTCTTGTTTGTCTTTGTTAATTTCTTTATTTTTTTTTTGCTTATTTTCAGGTAATATTCTTTTTTTATTTTATTTACATTTTTAAACTAATTTTTTGCTATTTTTTGTTAAAATGCTGATGCCTTCTCCCCATGTTTTTTAGGGATCAAAGGGTTAAGACTACCCTCCATTTAAACTAATCAAACAAGGAAAAAAGCACACACAGTGTATGTCAACCTTCATTTTCTCTTCTTAAACACTGTTTTCAGTAGCTTGGATTAAAATAAAAAAATACAGTGAGTGAGTAAGTGAATCAGTTTAGTAAAACTCAGCTCACATTTCTCGATTTCTGATTTTCTGAGAGCTCTGCTGCTCACTAGAATACATCAGAGGTGCTTAGTTTTTTTAATCAGCTCACTGATGGTTTGCTTGCCAGCAGCGCCGCTGTAACAAAGCTAACATGACGAATAAAAAAACCAAAAAAAAGACGGCCTCTCCAGGAATCTGGCAGCAGATTGTAGAAAATCTGGAATCAAAGGCGGCGGAAACGGAGTTCATCTGTGATGTTGTTTGGATCATAAGACGCTTCAAGCGGCAGCACCTTCATGTCTGTGAGCCAAAAACAGACACACAGAAGTGTGAGAGCTTGAGAGAAAATAGTCCGTAATCAGCGATGCGCCTTAAAGATATTGCTGTCTCGTTATTTCCATCAGATCCACTAGACTCAGAGGTGAAGACAAGCATCATTTTGTCGTCTCTCTCTCTCTCCGTGTCTCGGCTTTGGTTTCTCCTGGACGGAGCGATAAAGTCCATCTTACTCCGCTCTGTGCGGGCTGTCAGGGCTGGAGTGGGGAGGTTAAACGTCCACTCAGGGGCGGCGGTGAAGAGCATTCGGCTGAAGAGCGGAGCGCTCTCAGCTGATGGGAATAGTCGTCCCCCTCTGCTCGTCCTGTCCCAGAGACGCACTCCACACAGGTGCTTTCGGGTCAAAGGACACGAGACAGTGGATGAACTCAGCGGTGCTCTGTATTCACTGTGATCAGATGACTCGGATAAAACCCGTCACTGAGGACAGATCTGTGCCACGCCGCCTACTTAAGTTTAACCCTTTGAAACCTGAGCAAACTGTCTTTATCTTTTTAAAGAAAACATGGCAAGAAGGCAACGAGCAACTAAAGAAGAAGTGCCCAGAAAATTAGCATGAAGAAAAAGAAAGAAAATGAGCGGGAAATTAGTTAAAGAATGTTTAAAAAAACACTTAAAAAAGGCAAATAATTAATTCTGTGACATATTTTTAAATTTGTAATTATGATAATTCATTTCAGTCATTCATATTTGGTTTATTTTCTCATGTGTATGATTTCAAAACAACATAAAGCCATTATGCACGTTTTTCTCGTTACATTTCTACACATTACATGAACAAACAGGAGCAGGAAGGAGAAAATCACTGCATACATATAATGTGTAATTATACATTATATAATTTTTAATACAATTTTATATAAAAAGTCTTAAAGTGGTCTCGAGACTGGTCTTGAGACCAAGACCGATCGTGAGCACTACAACAGTAATGGCTACATATGAGCGTGGACAGACATGGACGTAAACTGTCACTTGAGTGGTTTGCAGAGGCAATCTAGTCTTTTTTTGGACTCTTTGTCCATTGTCCCCTCAGTGAGAAACCCCTGTGGACTTTGTCCGATGATGACGTCACCTGTCGGGTAGAAACCACGGCGATGATGTAAATGAGGAAAATCTCTTTCTTCATCCCTTCGTTCATTTGCTGGCTGACTTTTGTCAGATTGTGGTTTCGACCTTCTCTGTGTTTGGCTTCCTCCCGGGAAACGAGCCAACTCTAAAACGACTCTCTGGCACTCGTCTTCCTGCTCCTCTCCTTCACTCCAGCATTTCCGTCTTTGTGTTGTCTTCCGTGTCTTTTTTTGGTTGGTTTTGTTATGTTTTCTGTTCTTTCCTAATATTCTCCTGCTTTGCTTTCCTCCGAACTTTTCCCTTTTATCCATCCTTTACTATTTTTAGTCCCTTCATTTGTCCTAACATTACCTTTCCTCATTGCCTCTGTACTTTCCAACACCTTTCTATCATTTGATGCAGTTCTCATCCTCTCTTTTTCACCTGCAGCTTTCCACCTTTTCTCCTTTCTGTCTCTTCATCCTCACAATTTATGCCTCTCTCCTTCTGACTGTCCTTCCTTCGCTCTCCTCCTCTCGTTGTTTCAATCTCTCCACTTTCTTTGTCTGGAGGAAAAAAGGAACTCCTGCACACTTGCTCCATGCCGCACAAGTTTAATGAAGACAACATTTCAATCCTACTTTGATCAAAATTTTGAATTTTTGACCTGACAAAGAGCCAAGTTGAAACACTGTCTTCATTAAACTTGTGTGGCATGTTAGAGTGCAGGCACTACTTTTTTCCTCATGTAAGGTTTAGAAAAAAAGCATCATTTTCAGATGGGAGGCGAAAACACCAGACTCCCGCCCTTTGTGCTCCTTATATCTCGTCATCACTGGCAGCGTTTCATCTTGACGTCGTGACGGGTTTCATCTGACGCCGCCTGTCTGCGTATCATGCAGACGCCAAAGGTGGCACTGGGTGTCGGCATCTTACGCCAAAATCAGTGCAAAAGTGTCAATATTTGATGAATTCGGAATATGAACGTGCTGCCTCTACCCGCGCTCCAATTTTATTTTTCATCTTTCTTTCTTCACCTTCTTTTCTTTTTGTTTTCCTCCATCCTAATTTCCTTCTCTCTTTTCATTTTGTTTGTATTTATATTTACTGTTTCACTCACTTCATTTTTTTTCTTCTCCTTACTCATTTTATCCATCCGTCCTCCGTCCTCTGTCCCCTCTGCTTCTCTTCCTCTTTTGTCCTTCTATCTTTCCATCTGTCCACCTTATATTTTTTCCCCTCCTCTTTTTCCATCATTCATCGTACTCTCTCCACCTCTTGTTCTCCGTCTCCTGCACCTCCTTCTCTTCCTCTCCTCCCTCTCTCCTCTCTCTCCTTCAGAGTCGAACAGTAAAAGCCGCTCTGGCAGCGACTCCTCTCCGCTATAAAAGTTGTGACATTGAGACGTCTGAAACTATTTTAAGCTTCAGTTTTTACTTCCTGGAACTGAATGAAATCACTGAACAGCAGCAGCCAAAAACTCTGCTTCCTGCCAGAACTATTTATACCTTTTTAATTCATCAAAGGAGCAGGAAGAGGTTCGGAAAAGTGCTATAAATAATGTGTTCTGCACCTCTACTGTAAATGTCCTTCAGAACTGTAATTTAAGATGAAATGAAAATATGCTTTTTGGATCCGTGCAGTTATGTAAAGTATTACACTTTAAACCGGGTGTCTCCAGTGTTTTTTCAGACATGGACGCCTTAGCTCTCTCAATAATATGTAATATTTAAACAGTTTGAGTGTGATATTAACCCTTTGAAAACTGAGTTAACTGGCTCAATTTCTTTCCAGAAGAAGGCAATGAGTGAAAGAAGAAGTCACCCAAAAATTAGCCAAAAATTTGTAAAAAGGACAAGAAAACTACCTGAAATTTTTTTTATTTAATTTTTATTTAGTTTTGAGCGGGATATAATAGTAAATCATATACACATAGTTGCATCTCATCCATTTGTGCCCATATGTTTTACAAATTTTGCAGGTATTGATACTACAGAAGGAAAGTTAACCCTTTGTCTAACCCTCTCGTCCCCTCCCCTCCCCGGCTGACTTAGAACAACGTGATATCTAAGTCATATAATATAAAGATAACGAAAATAATAATAAAATAAAATGAATCATTTTTTAAAAAATGTATAAATTATTTTAAAAAATACAGAAATAAATACGAAAAAAAGAATAATTACAAAAATAAATGAATGAATTAATTAATATGTAATTATGATAATTATTATTGTAATTATAGTTTCCGTTGCTGTTTTCTCTTGATACCTAATTTTCTAAATTTACTAACATCTAGCAGTTTGTGTAACATTTCTTACCAAGTTGCTTTTCTCTATCTTATCTCATCTCAAAGGGTTAATTCTTCAAAAAATATTCTACATAAATACATTATGGCAGTATCATGTAGATATGAACTTGTGTTGTTGTTGTTGTTGTTGTAGTGTTGTTGTTGTGTTGTTTGTGTGTGTGTGTGTGTGTGTGTGTGTGTGTGTGTGTGTGTGAAAAGCATGTGAACAAAAGTCAGCTTTAGTTTCTGGTAAATTGTTCAGTGAGGCTTGAAGCTTTTAACTTCACTCTGTCGTTTTCTGTCCTTTTCCTTCTTCTCTCTTCTGAAGACACACACACACACACACACACACACACACACACAACACACACACACACACACACACACACACACACAAAAACAAACACACACTGTTCCTCACTTCCAATGAAATGGTTGAAGTGAAAGCATTTGTTTCCCTCTCGCTCTTTCTCTCTCACAAACACTCTCCTGCAGGCTTGTATTGTGCTGCAGTTAATAAAGTGTGCCTCGGTGTGTGTGTGTGTGTGTGTGTGTGTGTGTGTGTGTGTGTGTGTGTATGTGTGGATGTGAACGTGAACAGATAAGGACTGGACACTGATAAGGACTGCAGTAACTCTCTGCTCTGCAGACTCCGTGCGGCTCGAGTCTCTTGTTTTCAGTTCACAGATTCTCGCTTTAATTTGGATTTTCCCATCAGATCACGCTGACACGAACACGATGTCCGTCTGAATGAATGAAGTGAAACAAAGTGGCACTTCTCTTATTATCGCTTTATCTGCAGCTGCTGTTAATGCTGGTATTTTAATTCTATTATGTGGGACTCTGTATTTTATTACGTAACAGTCGATCTGTTGGTCTACAGCGTCTTTTCCTCCCGGTGAGGTCACTTCACCTGTCTGATATTCATCCAATAATACTTCCAGCATGTTAACTTTCTGCACCGCTTGTGTTCACTTTAAACAAATGAGATACGACATGTTAGTCAGTGCGTCTCAGAGGTGTTTGTCTCACAGAGCCAGGCTCACTGTTTCCCCCTGCTTCAAGTCTTTATGCAAAGCTAAACTAACCACGTCTACGTTGTGCTTAACACATCTACGACTATGAGATAAGGCGGGTTTCCATTAACTCTCAGGCTGCACAAATTGAAAATATAAAATTCACCTGATGGAAACATGTCAGTTTCAAAAAAACTTCCACTTCCGCTAAAAAAAACCCGATAATACTTTGCGCCCGTCAGCGCCCTTTCTTCTGGTTCTGCCTTGAAAATAACAAATGAACAAATAAAGAGAGAAATAATCCTAAACTCAGCACTCCTGTTTCTCATCGTTGACCTGCTGACCAGCCTGCGCCGCGAGACCTGACGGCGCTGCGGACTGAGAGACAAAGACGGGGACGAGTTACTGAAGCTGACTGATTCTCTCCGCTCTCATTGTCCAATGGTGTCTCTTCCAGTGTCTCCACCGGTGTCTGTTCTGCCAGTGTCCGCTCCGTTCTCATTGTCCGCCGGTGTCTCCGCTGGTGTCTCCGCTGGTGTCTCCGCCGGTGTCTCCAAATGTCCGCTACAGTCTCTTTGTCCAACGGTGTCTTCGCTGGTGTCTCCGCCGGTGTCTCCATTGGTGTCTCCGCCAGTGTCTACGAATGTCCGCTCCGCTCTCGCTATCCTATGGTGTCTTCACCAGTGTCTCTGCCAGTTTCTCCGGTGTCTCTGAATGTGGGCTCCGCTCTCATTGCCTGCTGGTGTCTTCGCCAATGTCTCCTAATTTCCGCTCTGCTCTCATTCTACCCCGGTGTCTCCCCCGGTGTCTCCTCTGGTGTCTCCGCCGGTGTCCGCTCCGCTCTCATTGTCCTCCGGTGTCTCCGAATGTCTGCTCCGCTCTTACGCGGTTTGAGTTCAGGTGTCGTGAGTTTGCAGCTCAGTTCTGCTGAAAGAATAAACTGATATCTGATGTTTGATTCCTTCAACAACAAACAGAACAACATGTAAACCTGCAGAGATCACAGCAGAGCCGTTTCTTAGGGACGGTTCTGTAGCTGCTGCTTCCTGACAGTTTGGGGAACGTTCCTCTCTGTAGATCCACTAGAACTGAAACACAATATTATTTTCGGCATTATTTTTGTACAATTCAAGTTGACATAAGAAGATAAGAGGGAAAAAACCAAAAAAATATAAAAATGAAATTGATTTTGCCCTTGAAAATGACTTTCTTATAAATTTCCAAGCTTTTAGTCTCAAATGTCGTTTTTTAATGAAAATGCACAAATTAAATTCATCTGTGCTCGACACGTCTCAGCCTTACAGACCCTCAGGTAATGAAAAACGAACAAAAATAAGTTATTGGTTATCAGTATCTTATTGGCCATGAGAAACTGGAAGTTATCGGTTTATTGGTTGAAATAATCATTATTGTGCATCACTGATCAGAAGCTTAATTTTGGTTTAAATATTTATTTTCTGTCAGACACTGAACATGACAAATATACTGTAGAACAGCATCACAGACTGGACGACCTATCCTACTAAAATTCAAAGAGGTCCAGTTACTAAAATTTCCTCCCAGCAAAGGTCCGAGCCTCATACCTAAAATCAATATCACCATTAATTGAACTTTTTACTTTACTACTTTACTACTTTACTGATTATGATTATTGAACAATTAGTTTGCTTTTTGTTTTTTGTGGTTTGTTTTTTGTCCTCATAGTTCACTGACACAGTGTCATGTGACCATGGTGTGTTGAGTGTAATAAACATATGATTTATTATTATTGATGAAACTTTCCAGCATTATATAAAAATGAAAAGCTCCATCTTAAACAAACTTCAGGTAAATTTAAGCACATTGTGCTGATAATAGTCCAACCTCTCCTGACTGCAGGACTCTGATTTAAGCTTCTTCTACGTCTCATATTTCAATCGAGGAAAAGTCATTTCACGATGGATATCGTTATCGTTTTATCGCCCAGCCCTATATACAGTCTGCGGTGGTGACAGGTTCGTGCGTTCAGCCGCCGTGCCCGACCTCGGCCCGTCCCGGCGTTTCCGGAGGCCTCCTCCGTGCGACAGCAGATGAAACGCTCTCAGTGTGTCTGGAAACCTTTCTGCCTCTAAATCAGTGCTGAAGGTTTAATATGAGCCGCCGTGACTTTCTGCCGCTCCAACTCCACATTTAAAAGAAGATGATTTGGACCCTGACGGCTTATAATTAATTAACATCCTCCTCCTCCTCCCCCGCCTCGCTCTCTCCATTTCTCTTTTTGGTTCTCACACTGCTCGCTCTTTCTTTTCTTCGTGATGCTCTTCCTTTCTCTCTCTCCATCCCTCTCTCCTCCCATCACCGGTGGCATTCAGCCGTTTCCCATCCGACACATAATGTTCATCTCGGCAACTTAATTACGCTTAAATGGGAATGGGCTGAGGACGGAGAGATGGAGGAGGGATGGAGGGAGGATATGAAACCGGAGGCGTGGAGGCGAGCAGCACAGCAGGATTTTCTACTTTTAAAGATGAAAATATCTGGTAGAAACTCTGTGAAACGCTCCTTTTCTCTTTCCGTCCGTGAGAATTCCCCTTCGTTGATCCCTCTCTCCTCCATCCCCTCCTCTTCTCTTACTCCGTCAATCCTTTCCGTTGCATCACCCGTCTCTCTCTCTCTTGTCAGACAGTTGGTCAGAGTTCATTAATTTTTACTGCTGAGGTAGTTTCCTCCGTGGACTGGCGAGCGGACAGATTCGGGATCGGTTTCTACGGTTACCAGGCTGTAATCAGAGGTGAAACGAGGTGAAAAGATGACTGCACCTCACGGGCTAAGTGCTGCTATTTGAGCTGAATTACACACAAATCTGCAATCAAATGTTGTATCAGGAACACATCGGGAGTCAGAGTGATCGCTCTCGAATGTCTATGACTCACTCGAGAATTCATCCCGGTCTCTTCTACCTCAGGGAGGTTTACAGCGAGACAATCTGTCTGTCGGGATTGAGGGTTCAACTTCCTGTCTGGAGACATTAGAGCTGCAAACTTAGGGCAAATTTCAGCTAAGATTTATTTAATAATTCACATTTGTAGTGCAAATTATCCAATTTCAGCATGCAAACACGCTAAATTGTGATGGAAAATGTATTAAATACCACCTGTTTAACCTCGGCATGTTAGCATTCTGATATAGGCATTTACATCTTGTTTAACCCTCCCCTGTCTTTTAAACCTAATTTCAGGTTATTCTTCTCTCAGCTTTAACTTACTTCAATTTTTACAACATTTCTGATCAAGTTGGTTATTGCCTTTTTTCCCCACCTTAACCCTTTGAAACCTCAGCAAATTGTTTTTATTTATTGGAGAAGAATAAAAACAACATTTTATTGTTTTCTGTAACAATTTTGAATATATAATTACTATAATTATAAATACAGTTTTCTGGATATTACCCCCTCCCCTTTTTAGATGATTTTTTTTAAAACAATCATCCCCTCGCTTTTAAAAACTATTTTTCTTTAGATCATTTTCTTGTCACCTTTAACTAATTTCTTGCAATTTGTGCAAAATTTCTTATCACATTGTCTTTGTTCCCATGTTTAATATTATGAAAGGCATCTGAATGCAACACAAGAAAACTGATAAAAGAGATACAACTATTATAGTTAGCCAGCTGATTTCTCGCTTTTGTTCTTAGCTCCACAGTTGTTATTATGTTGTTTTATCCGATACTGCAACATTATGGGCTGTAATGAATACTGTCACCTCCAGAGGAAGCTGGCAGGCGTTCAGGCTCATCGTTTATTGTATATTTAGCTTGCTATTTGTATTATTATCACTAAAATACAACAGGGAAAGGGGGAGCGGCATAAAATAGCTTTTTGTTTTATTGTAAACAAAAGGAAGAAACACTAAAAAACAAACAAACATAACAACAAAGTCTCCAGACAGCACAGCTATAGAAGTGTTTTTATAGAAATATCGTCACATAGACACACTGAGATTTCAACACACACGCGCGCACACACACACACACACACGTGCACGCGCACACATGCACACTCGCAGAGACCGGGCCCTGCAGAGCAGTTATTATGTGTGGTGACAGTGTGACAGAGAATAATGGAGACATGTGGCCTCGTTCACCTCTGTGTCTGTTAAATTAATGACTAACAGCTTCACACTAAACTCCTGCAGCTCACTCTGTCTCATGTTACAGTCCAGACAAATTAACAGCAGATTAACACAGAGGAGAGCAGCAAGCAGTCTGTCTGCCCACTTCGTCTGCTCGACCAGCCAGAGCATCCAAATACCGCCACGAGACAGCTGAAGACTGACAGACGATCGTACTCTGATATTTAGCGTTTTACACCGTGTCTGATTTCAGTGTTTCGTCTGAAAGTGTCTGTCAGGAAACGTGACAGCACAACACTCGATGATCTGGTGGCAGGTGACGAAGGCTACACTGGGGGTGTCTCAGCGCCCCCTGCCAACTTAACTTCTAGAGCACCGATACTCAACCTGCGAGTCGAATCCGGCCGGGTCGCCTCCCATTCACTCTGGAATTGTTTTTGTACTTTTAGTAAACATAAGGTGTCAGAGTGCATAAAACAGCATCCAAATAGTTTGTCAAAAAAGTGCCAGTGGAGGATCCCACACTCCCCGACAGAGGTCCTAGGTAAGACCCTGATGTCCTGAAATCTGAAAAATGTCCTAAAACCATAGAAATGTCCTTAAATCCCAGAAATGTCCTAAAATCAGAGAAATGTCCTAAAATCAGAGAAATGTCCTAAAATCAGAGAAATGTCCTAAAAAATTTGACACATCCTGAAATCCAGAAATGTTCTCAAATCCTTAAACCTTGGAAAATCTTGGAAACATCCTAACATCCTAGAAACTTCCTAAAATCCATAAATGCCATAATAAAAACAAAATGACCGAAAAACCTTGAAATGTCCTAAAATCCTAGAAATGCCAAAAAACTGCCCCAAATCCGAGAATCATTCTAAATACTAGAAATGTCCTAAAATCCCAATGTGTCCTAAAATAATAGAAACTTCAAAATAATTAATGCAAAAAAAAAGCCTAAAATCCTAGAAATGTCCTTAAAACCTAAAAAAACAAAAACGTGTGGGGCCAGAACTCTGGTTTAGTTGATCTTCAACATTTTGAAGTAAAAGATCTGAGTACTTCTTCCATCACTAATGTTAGAATACTCTGAACAGCCGTTATAAATAAATTGTACCAAATATCAAACCCGTTTTAATTTCCAGGTCATCCGATATACTCCTTTTCCTTTAAAAACAGTGTGTGTATGCAGTTTTTTCAAACACGGGGAAACAATAAAAACAGGCTGTGAACTTCTCTCCCATTGCCAGTAGAGCTGAGCTGTGTACACAAGAAAACCTGCTATGTTTTATTCCAGCTGAGAACCAACTTTTTGCGCTCCAAGCTGACTGTTTTCTGTCAAAATGTTCTAAAATAATCAAAATTAGGAAACCAAAACAGAACCCGTCACATGTTGATATTAAAGGGATTTATGTAACGCACAGCTGAAACACACTATAACATTAGGTTCATGTTGTGTCACGGTTGAGTTTAGGCAACAAAACTTCTTAATTTGGTGAGAAAAGTTAAAAACATTTGTGACGTAGTGTATCGTTAGTGAGTGACGTATCGACCGCACGTGGTCTTTGGGATGAAACGCTGATTCAGAAAGTGAACGCTTTAAACTGATGAATGTTTTATCAGGTTTTTATAAAGTAATATCTGTAGACGGAGGACTGATATGAAGGAGAACTTTGACCCCCTATCAAAATGAGACGTTCAAATTAAAGAATAATTTACTCGCGGACACGAACACGTGTGTTTCTGTAGGTGGAATTAAATGAGAACGAGGCGGCTGAATGTTGAAAGAGAAGAAGAAGAAAAGCAGCGAGCGAGC